>NC_091224.1:11137574-11437574 GCF_040958095.1 Procambarus clarkii | reverse complement strand
CATCAACTTTCATAAATTTAAATCCATCCTTAGCTAATATATCTATTTCACTCCCTGGTCTATCTCTCATCTCGTTTAGGATTACTCCTAAATCATAGGAAGCGTTGTGTGAAAATGTGTATAGGAACTTGTATGAATTTACACACTGCAAATTACATCTATCACAGTAAGCTGCTTGATAATTTTGGAATCTTACTGTGTGGTCGTGATGACGGACTTTGATTACATCTTCCCCGTTAAAAGGTTCATCACAGAGTTCACAGGCTGTTTTTGTCTCAAATAGTGCCTGTTGTTGCTGAGACATGTGAAGTTCATAGGATACTAACCCCTTCTTGATTCTAGCCCATGACGCTTCTAGCGTGGTTACAAAGTGATTGACTGCATCTTTACCCAAATAAGTATCTTTCTCAACAATATTCATACGTCTGTCAATGATGATGTACGCATACGCCACTGCGTTGTGACGTGTTTCTATCATTCCCTTAGGGTTCGAGCGGTCTAACATGCACTCAAAGTCATAAAAGCACATGTGACTAGGACCATATCCCCGTCCATAGTTACGAAAAGTAATCTTCCTCTCTGGTGGGTAGAATTTGAGAGTCTGTTGTACTTTGCATGTACTTTCATGACTCTGCATGCTATCTGCTGGGAGTGATATCAAACAACAATGACAAAAGCTGTGTTGCCTTGAGATGCGATCTGGATTGCTGTGCATATTACGTACATATTGGTTAAAATCCTTAATTAATACTAAATGTTGAGCTTCCAACATCAGCAATGGTATGATATCAGTATATCCCCCTCTTCCCTTCCTAGCTAGTGTAATGTAGTGTCGTTGTCGTCTAGCATTTTCATCTCTTTCTAGTGAATAGATGAATATACTGACTTTATTCATTTTCTCTACCTTGTGAATATCCTCGAATGTTACTGCAGAATTGACATCTGCTGGCCAATTAATGTGTCTGAGACACCATCTCGCTTCTCCACACCGTTTACGAATATTATCTAGGTGCATCCCCTTAGCTAAACATTTATAAGCTGCAACACACTGCATAAGGCAAATATCAGCCTCTCCCTCTGGATTGAAAACCAACTGCTTTCCACGCAAGCCTTCAGGGTAGTCTACATGCGAGCCTAATCTTATCGGGTGTTCAATCTGACCACAGTTAATGTAAAACCCGGTGAGCCGCTCAACCAAGACATTGGACCCCTCCCTCTCTTCCAGGTACTGGGATATTTTCCCGGTCAATTCGTCAGCCCAAAAATCAATAAGAGTTTCTACTTCCTCTAGAGTAATTCTTCGCCCCTCACCTCGTATGGGAAAGCCGTCGTTATTTATAGGATCCAATAGATTATCCTCCCCGTCTTGTTGTACATTTAAATTCCGCACAATTAGAGTGATGTCTGGGTAAATTAGGAGGAATGGGTGTTGTGGAGAGAAAAGGGCGCGTATCTCATTAATGAAAAAATCCCTGTATGTTCTCAGATAGAGTCCTGGGGAGGTGTTAACATGTTCTGGTATGGAGAATGAAAGCCGAACATAACTGCCGTTATAGTTATCAATTCGATCCAGTAGCTGAGGTTGAATTTCTAGGACAGGTGGAGGAGATGGAGAGAGAGGTGGTGGGGGTGATGGGAGAGGGCTGGGAGGGGTGGGGGGTGGTGATAGTCCCCCTCCGACATGAATGGGCGACCCTGCACGGTCAGCTATTACGGCCGACGGTGCTAACAAGACAGAATTGACAGACGCTGGCGAGTCAAGGTCACGGTCTGCTGTGCTGTCATCTGAGTCACTGTCTGTGATGCTGATGTTAATGGCCCTGTTCTCACCACTGCTGCTGCTGCTGCTGCTGCTGCTGCTGCTGCTGCTGCTGCTGCTGCTGCTGCTGATGCTGCTGCTGCTGCTGCTGTCGTAGCTGTCGCTGATTGATTGGGGTATGGGGCTGGGGGAGGAACGGGGGGTTGAGTGAGCGCGTGAACGAGCTCTCCCCTCCCTGTGAGTTGAGGGGTGAGAGCCGGATGTGGGTAATGTCCGCTCTGCTGTGTCACTCTCACTGCCGCTGCTCCCAGCGCTGCTGGATGCCAAATCTATGCACAGCGGTGTGTCGTCTGTAAAAAAAAGAAAAACATATTATCTCTAGAAAGAATGAAAGCATATATATATATATATATATATATATATATATATATATATATATATATATATATATATATATATATATATATATATATATATAAATATATATATATATATATATATATATAAATATATATATATATATATATATATATATATATATATATATATATATATATATATATATATATATATTATATATATTATGAGGTGAGGGAACAGACTAGTGGGAATTAATATGTTTAGGAAATAGACTGAAATAAGACAGTATTAACTTACTTATGTCCTGGTGAAGGGGTTGAGCAGGTGTGAGGCTATGAATCATTAACGTAGTGCTAACTGGGCGCGATATGGTCTCGTAGCCCCCCATCTGCCGGCCTTGTTGAAGGGGCTGTGGCTGCCCGCCAGTGAGATCTGCTCTCCTTAGCTCAGTGTGGGAGGACTGTGGAATAGACTCGATGACGTCTATCTGTTCCCTCCGTCGATTGAGGTAGGGATTATAACCTGAAATGGAACAAATGATATTCAGCACGGGTGAATGGGGAAAAATATGTTTATTATGCATGTGTGTTCGCTTGCAACTGGATGAAATACAGATACGAGAAGTGTATTTTATATGCTACCTACGTTTATGTGAAGTTTCATTCCGGCGATGACCTCCTCGCGGGGCAGGTGAGCAATAAGGACACTTCACAGTTTTGTAAACTGAAATTGGAAAGAACATATTTAACTGTGTGGAATGTAATAGCCCGAATGAGTAAATATTCTCACACTATAAGAGATAATAGTTTACACACGCGATATTTCACCTGTGGATGCTATAAAATGAACTGTGGAATATTAAATATGAATAACACTCACGGTTATCACAGAAAATCTGCTGACATTGCTTGCATTTGATGTCGTAATGTCCTAGGGGCGGTTTTTCACAGCTTGCACATTGCAGCCGACACAGTTGATTTGGTGATGGAATATAAAACATCCCGCATTTCATGCAGGCTGTAGAGCTTCGCCTTTCCATGATGCGGAACTGTATGGTGAGTGTGTAGCGGATGAAGTCTCGCAGGGAACTAACGGCGCATTTGTGTGTGAGGGGAGTGAAATGCCCTGGGTCAAATGAGAAGTGATTGATGGCTGACAGGTGCGGGTCTGTCGGCAGGAGTATGACCTTGCTCCCCTCGTTAACGGAATCGCAGTGGAGGGGGAGTCGTGGTAGGGTGAACATCTCCACTCAACTCTGAAGACATCAAAAAGCCTTTAAGGCAAATGGACCACTTCCGCAAGAGGGCTGCTCTCTCGCTCTCTTACCCCTCAACACTTACAGCCTCCTGTAGGGGGAAGCTAATGGACGTCCAGGCTTTCCTCTCAGGTAAGGGGGTTCTCCTTTCCATCCCTCCCCCACCCCTCCCACACCCCAAACAACATAACAGACTATGTTGGGGCCCCTCTCACCTACACGCAGCCTCTACTTACTTACTATCATCAAAAAACTATTATCTTCACACAGGATTAAGTCTACGCCAAACACACATACATATTCATTTACTCTTTACTCTACCACATACTCTCACACATCCATGCGACTACGACGGCGTGCGCCACCTGCCTACATGCCACCCAACAACATGAACTCCCCTCTTTCCTGACCACATACCCAAACACCGGACGCTCACACGCACCCGACACGCGCCAAACTTCCGGGAAAATTCCCCCAAAACCCTTTAGGACTATGACGACGCGCTGCGACTACGACGACGCGCGCCACCTGCCACCCAACAACATGACCTCCCCTCTTTCCTGACCACATACCCAAACACCGGACGCTCACACGCGTCCGACACACGCCAAACTTCCGGGAAAATTCCCTCCAAAACCCTTTAGGACTACGACGACGCGCTGCGACTACGACGACGCGCGACACCTGTCCAGCTGGCACTCACGAGTGCCACCTGGGCAGATGGCGCGCGTCGTCGTAGTCCTCAACTTCACTACTCACATTAGGGCGTTAACGTTGAGAAATGTTGTGTCAGGTGATAGTTTGTGTTGATCAGCAATACGGAGATGGCATGATGATCAACCAGCTGGTTTTCAGAGTGTGACAAGTGACAATTTGTATATTTTAGCTATATATCAAGCATATGGATTGCATGTAAACAAATAAGCCATACAGAGGCGTTTGAGTTGCATACAAATACACGAACATGTATAAAATATATAATATTTTTTATTTTGTTTAATAAATATTCAAAATAAATATCTGTCAATAGATTTAGCTACATTACGAAATTAAATATAGGTAAAGCACATTATATGTAAATATATATATATATATATATATATATATATATATATATATATATATATATATATATATATATATATATATGATATACGAGGAATTATACCAGTGTTAGTGTCACCCTGACCCCCGCCCCCACCCAGCCCCCAGGCCGGGAAGTACCTGCTCTCCCTCTCCTGCCCCACCCCACCACAGTCGCCTCCCCACCCACGAGGCCACCTTGCCACCCGCCCACAGAACCCGGGAGGCTCCCATGTGTGTCTACGCCACCCACCCACCCAATGTATACCCACATATTGTGTAGTGGGTGTATACCCACACTTTGTATAGAGGTGGTATATGTATTACCTCTCATCTGAGTAGTAAGTGCCACGGCCAGCTGACTATTCCCCCAGCCTCCAACTGCCGCCCACCCTCCAGTCTCCACCCGCCGTCCACCCTCCCGCCCAGTGCCCACCCATGTCGCAGCTCTCAACAGACAGCCAGGCATTCTCCAAGCCAAGATAAGCCATCAAGCACGGGTAGACAAGGCAGATGTCAGACATGTGACAAGGTATGCTATATCCGGTCGAGTGACGGTAATGTGCACGTTCATTACGAGCCAGGTGTTTGGGTTCTGGGCGCCCTCCCAGGGAGAACACCAGTCAACAGCCCACACCGCCCGTAAGGCAAAACACCTCCCAGACCTCATTCCCACAGAAAATTTATTAGAAGCTATCAAAGCAACATCAGCCAGAACCTTGCAACACATCCCTAAAGCAGCCCGCCCCCATGCAGCAGCCAAATTATCTGCCCTCCTGAGAAAGGTCTAACGACTCTCCTGGAACGACCCAAGCATGGCACAACCTCCTAATGTTTAGCAATATATGTCTAGCCACCCCTGCAAGGAGAGACAAAACCTTAGCTGCCTCAGTCATCAAAGCTATAAATGATTTTCCCAGGGAGGACAACCAGGTGCGCCTTCCCACTCGCGCGAGAAACACCCACGGCAGGAAGAGTAACAGTGCCATATCTGAGACATCAAAAATCAGAACATCAGTCACCAAGAAAATAGAAGAAGGAAACACTATTGGCGCAATAAGAGTCATGACCAGTGAGGACTCAATTGCCGACAGAGATGCCGCAACAGCTCAAGCCCTAAGGAAGAAACACCCACCCAGGGCTCCGCGTGAGGACGACATTGTACAAGTGGGGGCTAGCGGAGCAAAACCTCTCTGGGTGGCTGAATCTGTGGTCCATAAAGCAGCCATGTCCTTCCCAACAGGATCAGCAGGTGGGTTCACAGGACTAAAACCCAACCACCTCAAGCAAATGCTCAACCCTGCACTGGATGACATTGCACAGGGACTCCTGGTGGAACTAACCAGATTCACCAACACATGTCTAGCTGGCAACATACCAGCGTCCATAAGACCTATCTTTTTTGGAGCATCTCTCTGTGCTCTAAAGAAAAAGGATGGAGGGATCAGGCCAATAGCTGTGGGCAATTCTCTCCGGTGTCTCGTCGCAAAGGCAGCTGCAAGAACAGATAGTGATGCAGCGGCCAACATGCTGAAGCCAAAACAGCTCGGGTTCGGCATTCCACAAGGGTGTGAAGCTGCAGCCCATGCAGCTCGAGCCTTCATCGCCAACATCACAGACGAAAAGGCCCTTATCAAGCTAGATTTAAAAAATGCCTTCAATTTGGTGCGGAGGGATGCTGTACTCCGTGCGGTTCATAGTCATTTCCCTTCCCTCTACCCTTTTGTACATTCATGCTACAGTATGGATCTTAAGCTACTTTTTGGTGAACATGAAATTGACTCGCTGGAAGGCGTCCAAAAGAGTGACCCCGTTGCTCCTCTCCTTTTCTGCTTAGTCATCAAACAAGTCACAGAGGTCCTGTCCAGCGAGCTTAATATCTGGTTCTTGGATGATGGTACCCTAGCTGGTTCCCAAGACTCCCTCCTGGAGGACATCAGAAAAATCCAGGAGCAAGGTGCAGTTTTAGGCCTCACCCTGAACCCTTCTAAATGTGAAATAATATGTTCCAACCAGGGCATCGTAGAGAGAATAGAGGGTCTTCTGCCAAATATCCATAAAACTAAACCTGAAGACAGCACACTCCTAGGAGCTCGCCTGGGGTTGAAAGCCATCGATGAGGTCCTTGATAAGAAAATCGCCGACCTTAAGAGGATGGATGGGAGGATTGAGGATATTGATGCTCATGATGCACTCTACCTCATCACCAGATGTCTGTCCCTCCCCAGGTTAACATACTTTCTGAGGTGTTCACCATCTTACAGTAGCCAAAAACTAAGTGAGTATGACCGGTTGCTGAAATCAGTGATAGAAAAAGCCCTTAAGCTCTCTCTTGATGACCTACAGTGGAAACAAGCCTCTCTTCCCGTAAGACTTGGGGGCCTCGGAGTTCGAACAGCAAAGCAAATCGCTGTTCCAGCCTTCCTGTCCTCCTTATCAGCATCCGATGACCTTGTGAAGGAAATTCTACCTGCCCACTTACATCAGCTGGCAGGTGTACATGATCCCAATTTTACATGCTGTGCCACAGAGTGAGCCTCTCGTGCTGACCCATCACCTCAACCACCATCCCCAAAAGCCCACAAGCAATCCAGCTGGGATGGCCCCATTGTAGACCAAGTTGTTGCAGAGTGCATGGGTGCTGCAACAACACAACACGACATTGCTCGCCTCACAGCAGTAGCAGCCCCATATGCAGGGGATTTCCTGTTAGCAACTCCAATGTCGGCAACTGGCATGCGTCTCACACCACATGCCCTCCGAGTTGCTGTGGCCCTCCGCCTTGCTGCCCCAATCCACACCAGATATAGGTGTATTTGCGGCGAGGTGGTGGCTGACAGGTACGGCCACCATGGCCTACTCTGCCAAAGCACAGGGGGATGGCACTCGATGCACAGTGAAGTTAACGACATCATCAAGAGGAGCCTCACCACAGCTGGATGCCCAGCTGAAAGAGAGCCCGGTTACCTAACGCCCCGTAACTCTGATGTTCTTATTGGTCGCCCGGATGGTATCACAGTGAACCCCTGGAAGAATGGCAAGCAGCTGGTATGGGACTACACGTGCATATCAACCCTGGCTAACACCTACATTGACCTCAGTGTTGCACAACCAGGTGCCGCTGCCACCCACAGGGAAGCAGCCAAATCCCGTAAGTATAGAGAACAGGATCACCACTACAATTTTGTCCCCATTGCTTCTGAGACACTTGGCGCCTGGGGTAAAAGTGCTACCAGTTTTTTGAAGGAACTGGGTTCTAGGCTCATTGAAACAACAAGGGACCCTAGAGCTGCCAGCTTTCTTTTCCAGCGCCTTAGCGTGGCGATACAGAGGGAAAATGCGCACTGCATCCAGGGTTCCTGCCCGCCATCTGAGGAGCTGGAGGAACTCGACAACCTATGATAACCATCTTTGTAACGTATATGTAACTCCTTTTTTGTAACAAAGTTCAAATAAAGCAAATATATATGTGTATATACAAAAGAATGGGGGCGGTAGGAGAAGATAATATTAGTGTTCAGTGAGAAACCACAAGGTCTCCTCTGAATACTTTTTATTTTCTTCTCCGAGGCTATGGGTCCCCACATTGGCACCAAAGGTGGTACCCTCACAAACTTTTATATATATATATATATATATATATATATATATATATATATATATATATATATATATATATATATATATATATATATATATATATACAAATATATATAGGGAGTACCACCTCTAGCTGGAAGAAGGGGGACCCATAGCCTCGGAGGAAACCACGCATAACGCATTAGAGGGAATGTTTAGATCCCCTCCAATACAGTTTCTGTGTGCTTTTCTCCTACCACCCCCTTCCTTTTTTATTTTTTGTGCTTTATTATGCATTTGATGGTTACAAGATATACATGGGTTGATACAAAAAGGTTGTTGATATATATCAACATTAAAAAGGTTGATATATATATATATATATATATATATATATATATATATATATATATATATATATATATATATATATATATATATATATATATATATATATATATATATATATATTATATATATATACATATACATATATACACACATGAACTTGTCTAAACATGCAAGTGAGGTAAACACAACTTACACACCACCCTGCAAGTAGACTCGAACCCAGAGAGCCACAACTGACATAACTAGCTCACGCTAACCAACTACATCAACCAAGACCCTTCAAAAGGAATGGAAATTTTTGAGTATTTCTCCAACATTTCTACTCTCCGAGGGCACCAGAGAGGTGTACTGTCACATTACGTTTTTCATCAAACCACTGCTTTAGTAGGGAAACTCGTGTCTCTATATTCACACACACATGTACTTGCCTAAACATGCAAGTGAGGTAAACGCACCCTGCAGGTAGACTTGAACCCAGAGAGAACAGTTGTTCACACAACTGGCATAATTAGTACGCGCTATCCGGCTATACCAGCTCAGACCCTTCAAAAAGAATGGAAATTTTGGAGTATTTCCCCAACATTTCCACTCTCCGAGGGCACCAGAGAGGTGATTGGTCACATTTCATTTTCCATTAAGCCAATGCTTTATCAGGAAAAACTCGTGTCTCTATATTCACACACATGAAATGCCTAAACACTATGGCAGTATGGGTTCGAGTCACTTCTGGGGTGTGGAGTTTTCAGTTGCCTATTTGTCTGGGGACCATTCAGGCCTTGTTCGCATTTGTGTTGCTTAAGTGACCCCACAAAATGAGGTGATTTAATATAAAAACTATGCCCAAGATTACCATCAAAGTGCCATCGGGATGAGGGGCAAATAGTCTCAGCTACCATCATATTTGGACGGTCACTGATGGTCGAGTGGTTAAGGTCTCCTGTACACCAGTTGTATAGTGCTCCTGGCAGTATAGGTTCGAGTCACTTCTGGGGTGTGGAGTTTTCAGTTGCATATATGCCTGGGGACCATTCAGGCTTGTTCACATTTGTGTTGCTCACATGACCCCACAAAATAAGGTGATATGATAAAATAACTATGCCCAAGATCACTATCAAAGTGATCACCATCAAAGTGCCATCGGGATGATGGGCAAATATGCTTGTGGGTATACAGTATATTTTGTTGTTCCCATTGTCTGTGGAGATAAAGAGATTGTCTGGTTTGTTGACTTTAGAACACTCAACATATAATTGTCCATGTGAGAAGCAATACGTGTCTAGATATAAACTGCACAATTCTAAAGATTTTCCCTAAGCTTTGTTGATGGTGATTGCAAACGCCAATCAAATTGGAAATTACAATCTCTTAAATTGAAATGGCATATCTGTTGGAATCAAAGGAATGCGAGGAATGAGAACATCTTTTGCCTGTGAAAGGTTCTGTCAAGATTGTTGCTTCTACTACGTTGCTGATTTGCAACTTGGCATTGCCAAGTTTTGGCTGGTTGATATTCTGCAACATGATAATTGGCACGCCGATTTTCAACTTGCAGTTCGTGCGGTGGAATCCCTGGCAGATCGAGTGAATTCAAAAATTCTGTTGGATAATTAACCACTTCATCTGCTTTCACCACAGTGTAGACGGACTTGTATGTGACTGCCTCGCTTTGTATTTTAGACTGAATATCAGTGTAAATAAAGTTCGTAGACGTTTTTGTTCTTGGCCGCAAGAATAGTTCGTTCACTCAGCCAATCGTGAATCTTATAATTAGTTTGAATAATACTTTTATTCTTGTTTGAATAATAATTAGTTTGGAAATACTTTTTCAATCAATTATTCTTTTGATGTTACTAAATTGTAGAAGTTATGAGGCAATGAAATTCGTCTGGTGGTCAGATCAACCGGCACGTTTCCGTTCCCAATTTCCAGAGATTGATGTGAGATTATCTCAGCTGAAGATCGTTTTGCAGTTAGACACGCATATTTGGGGTTAATTTTAACGTCTTTATGTGGCGCCACAAAGTAAAGTATTTCAGGCAAGCATTTATTCCGTCCACTGTTGTCGATCGAGGAATTACAGGTAATGTTTGCATGAAATCTCCTGCAAGCAATATTAATGCGTTTCCAAATGGTCTGATGTTTCCACGCAAATCTTGCAATAATCGATCAAGAGCCTCGAGCGATTTTTTGTGGGCAATTGTGCATTCATCCCAAACAATAAGTTTACATTTCTGCAATACTTTTCCCCATGACAGAATCTTTGGAAATGTTGCACGTGGGAGTTTCAATGAATTGCATGTTCGATGGCAATTTCAAAGCCGAAGAAGCAGTTCTTCTACCTGGTAGCAATGACGCAGCTATTCCGGACGATGCATGAGCTAAGGTTATGCCAATTTGGGATTAAAATGCTGCCAGAATCAATCTAATTGAAAAGGTTATACAGTTCCTTTTGGCGCATCCAAGAAGATTTCTTCAAACCCGTTCTTGACAGTTTGAATTATTTGATTGTAAATGCCTTTTTGCTTTTTGCTTTAGAATGTTTGATTTCACATACGCCAACAGATCACTCATGTTGTAATTTTGTTCACGACGCAATTCTACATTGAACGAAGCAGCAGCAGATCGATTCGGTGATGGCATTTGCAATTGATTTTGAACTCTGTTCGCGATTTATAAGCACAAATCTTCAATCATTATCAATGCTTCGTTGTAGATTTCTGCTATGAAATCCATGTTCATAATTGAATTTTCCTTGCGTATTCAACGGATAATATCTTCAGCCATGTGCTATTTATATTTCTTCCATAGCTCTGATGGAGATGAAGGAGAGCCGGTGGTCAATATGATTGAAAACAGTGCACGAATTTCATTTGGATGTGACGTGCTGGACGCGTCATAAAGGCATACATCCCAGTGTCGGTAGTTCTCCAATAAATTCAAAGCTTGACATGTACTATGGAAAGTGGCACGTGTAAAGCCGTTGAGAAATCTCAATGGCTGGAATGACGTTGGATCGGGCACATTTACCAACAGCATGCAAGAAAGAAGAATCTCAATCTTGATTAATCTTGATTGGGATGCACGGTGTACAGTCTGCCTATTGTAGATTGCGTGAATATGCCAGGTTGTCCGTCGACTCGCTCGTCGTTCAAATGGTTTTCTACTGGCATTCCATGTGTAATACGTAGGCACTTCCCAATACAGCAAATGCGTCATTTTGACATAACGTGAAGAAAGTAGTTAACGTTGTAGCCGGTGGATTCATGGCTATTTATTGTTCATTTGCAGATGTGAAATAAACGTGTTGGCCATTTTCTTGTTTAAAATAACAAAACAAAAAATACTAAAGAAATATTTCAATTCAAATGCAGACCAATCGACACAGCTCAATTTCACCACCAATTGCACTGAAAAAAAGAACAGTTAAAAAAAACAAATGAAAAACAATGAAAAAAGAAACATCTAAGCTATACCCACGAAATGAACGGTATGGTAAACATCAACGCTCAATTCCAAGACAACGTCACACAAAATAATTAAATCAAAATGTAAATAAATCAAAATCTATGAAAATTCAATATATCAATGCAATCGGAAACATCGAGATGGAATCGTAACATTTTTTGTAAATCGTTTGTAGCTCTTACGTGCAACAGATGGCGCTGTTTTTCAAAAAATGCATGTTTTCACCTGTCACAGGTGTGGCATCTAAATAGTAGTTATATCAAAACACGCAGGTATTCGAATGTAACGTTGTGTCAAAATTTCAAAGCAATCGGTGAAGAACTTTCGGTGATAACAGCGTGTGTTGATCTTACGTCCTACACATCTTGAGGTTATCTTAAGATGATTTCGGGCTTTAGTGTCCCCACGGCCCGGTCCTCGACCAGGCCTCCACCCCCAGGAAGCAGCCCGTGACAGCTGACTAACACCTAGGTACCTATTTTACTGCTAGGTAACAGGGGCATAGGGTGAAAGAAACTCTGCCCATTGTTTCTTGCCGGCGCCTGGGATCGAACCCAGGACCACAGGATCACAAGTCCAGCGTGCTGTCCGCTCGGCCGACCGGCTCCCACCACATGGCGCTGTTTTTTTTTATTAAAAAAGCATGTTTTTCACGTCACAGGTAGGCACGTATATATTAGAAATATAAAAATGCTCACCTATTCGAATGCAATGTTGTGTAAAAATTTCAAAGCAATTGGAAAAGAGGTTATAAAATAAAAGAGGTTATATATAAAAACCCGTTCGGATGAGAATGGAACATTGTGTAAAAATTTCAAGGCAATCGGTGAAGAACTTTCGGAAATTAGCGATTTTGAATAACCGAACATTCCCATTTTTATTATATATATATATATATATATATATATATATATATATATATATATATATATATATATATATATATATATATATATATATATATATATATATATATATATATATTGTGACGGTAAAGTGTTGGAGTGTTGATGTTCGGCAGTCCTCTAATGGCAGGTGGCAATGCCTTGTCACATTTACAGAAAACAAAAGAGACTGCTTGCCTGTTTGTCTGTGGTAAGGTAATGGGAAGACACACAAAACACAAAATATAAACAATGAAATTTTAAATTACTTTAGAAAGCAAGATATGAATAAAGACAATCCCTTAGCTTACATAAAATTCAAAACAAGTCAACAAACACAACATGAATAATTAAGGAATGTGAAATTTACTCTAAAACAAAATGAAGTGCAAGACAATAACAATAAGAATCAGATGCTGAGAATACTGGCTAAAGCTGCCACCTCCCTTAGTACACGACAGCCAGGGCTTAGTCTACCAGAGAGAGATGTCAACTTCTAAGAGCACAGAGATATTCTGAGGAGAACGGTGTGAGCTGGCCCAGACGTCGACTCAGGTAGAGGGCGTGAGTGCAGGTGCAGGTGTTGTCAGCAATACACCAGCCAATCAGGAGCAGGCAGGTGGAGAATGGGTAGTGGCTTATGTCGACCGTGCTCTCAGCCACAGCTCAGGATGGAAGCAAGTCGATGAAGAACTCTGTAGGGTAAGGCAGGTCCTAGTCAACAACGGCTTCTCCAATGGTTTCGTTGAAGACATCATATGAAGGAAGATGAAACGCCATGCATCCTCTGAAGAGACAACTAACACAACACCTGTACCCCCCTATTAGACTATTTTACAGGAACTTCTTTTCCACAACTCATAAAACGGAGGAAAGGGTCCTGAAAGATATTGTTAATAGAAACGTTATCCCTGCAGACAAAAATCAGAAGATACAACTGACGATTTACTATAAAGCCAAAAAAACGGCTAGCCTACTCATGAGAAACTCTCAAGACACAAAGCAGAACGTTTTAAAATAGACCAACGATGAGACCTTCAAATGCCCACTTGGGGACTGTAAGCCTCAAAGAACTCAGTATATAGGCAAGACAACAACATCTCTTTTCAGGCGATTAACGATGCATAAGCAGCAGGGCTCCATTAAGGAACATATAATCTCTTCCCACAACCAGACCATCACCAGAGAAATCTTAGCAAACAACACAGAAATCATCGATAGATACAGCGATAGCAGGCGGCTTGACACCTGCGAGGCACTTCACATCAAGAAGTCAACACCAGCAATCAACAGCGAATTAATGCACAAATATATTCTACCCACTTCAAGACTCCGCTCCAATATAGAAGCATCAAGAAATATGGGCCAATAGGCCCTCAGCAGTTACTTCCATTCGTACCATCAATTTACCCAATTAATACCCATTGTTTCGTGTTCTGTCCTGTGTTGAAAGTTTTGTTCACCTCATCCAAAACTGTTGTAACATATCACCTCACCCAAAATGCGGGTATAAAATAAAATGAAAGCATGTTTAAATCATAGCATAGAAAGAACTCTGTTTAGTGTTTGCAGGTTATAGTTGTGTGTGTAAACTAAAAGTCTTTGAAAATATAATAAGTTATTATGAAACACGTTCAAGTGTTGCGTCAGACTAGAAATAAAAATGAATTTTGGAGAATGGATTTTTCAATTACCATTAACAGTAAAAAGAAACATAAGAAATATTGAGAAAATTCGTGTTAGAATTATTAATCTTACTTTTTTGGTCATATTTAATATATATATATATATATATATATATATATATATATATATATATATATATATATATATATATATATATATATATATATATATATATATATATATATATATAACTGAAAACTCACACCCCAGAAGTGACTCGAACCCATACTCCCAGGAGCAACGCAACTGGTATGTATAGGGACGCCTTAATCCGCTTGACCATCACGACCGGACAAAAGGAAGTGATAGCCGAAGCTATTTGAACCACTTCCCCGCCGGCACTCGGATGGTAATCTTGGGCATAGCATTTTATTAAATCACCTCATTCTTTGGAGCACACGTGAGGAACACAAATGCAAATAAGCCTGAATGGTCCCCAGGACTATATACAACTGAAAACTCACACCCCAGAAGTGACTCGAACCCATACTCCCAGGAGCAACGCAACTGGTATGTACAGGGACACCTTAATCCGCTTGACCATCACGACCGGACAAAAGGAAGTGATAGCCGAAGCTATTTGAACCACTTCCCCGCCGGCACTCGGATGGTAATCATGGGCATAGCATTTTATCAAATCACCTCATTCTTTGGGGCACACATGAGGAACACAAATGCAAACAAGCCTGAATGGTCCCCAGGACAATATACAACTGAAAACTCACACCCCAGAAGTGACTCGAACCCATACTCCCAGGAGCAACGCAACTGGTATGTACAAGGACGCCTTAATCCGCTTGACCATCACGACCGGACAAAAGGAAGTGATAGCCGAAGCTATTTGAACCACTTCCCCGCCGGCACTCGGATGGTAATCTTGGGCATAGCATTTTATCAAATCACCTCATTCTTTGGGGCACACATGAGGAACACAAATGCAAACAAGCCTGAATGGTCCCCAGGACAATATACAACTGAAAACTCACACCCCAGAAGTGACTCGAACCCATACTCCCAGGAGCAACGCAACTGGTATGTACAAGGACGCCTTAATCCGCTTGACCATCACGACCGGACAAAAGGAAGTGATAGCCGAAGCTATTTGAACCACTTCCCCGCCGGCACTCGGATGGTAATCTTGGGCATAGCATTTTATCAAATCACCTCATTCTTTGGAGCACACGTGAGGAACTCAAATGCAAACAAGCCTGAATGGTCCCCAGGACTATATACAACTGAAAACTCACACCCCAGAAGTGACTCGAACCCATACTCCCAGGAGCAACGCAACTGGTATGTACAGGGACGCCTTAATCCGCTTGACCATCACGACCGGACAAAAGGAAGTGATAGCCGAAGCTATTTGAACCACTTCCCCGCCGGCACTCGGATGGTAATCATGGGCATAGCATTTTATCAAATCACTTTATTCTTTGGGGCACACGTGAGGAACACAAATGCAACCAAGCCTGAATGGTCCCCAGGACTATATTCAACTGAAAACTCACACCCCAGAAGTGACTCGAACCCATACTCCCAGGAGCAACGCAACTGGTATGTACAGGGACGCCTTAATCCGCTTGACCATCATGACCGGACAAAAGGAAGTGATAGCCGAAGCTATTTGAACCACTTCCCCGCCGGCACTCGGATGGTAATCTTGGGCATAGCATTTTATCAAATCACCTCATTCTTTGGGGCACACGTGAGGAACACAAATGCAAACAAGCCTGAATGGTCCCCAGGACTATATTCAACTGAAAACTCACACCCCAGAAGTGACTCGAACCCATACTCCCAGGAGCAACGCAACTGGTATGTACAGGGACGCCTTAATCCGCTTGACCATCACGACCGGACAAAAGGAAGTGATAGCCGAAGCTATTTGAACCACTTCCCCGCTGGCACTCGGATGGTAATCTTGGGCATAGCATTTTATCAAATCACTTTATTCTTTGGGGCACACGTGAGGAACACAAATGCAAACAAGCCTGAATGGTCCCCAGGACTATATTCAACTGAAAACTCACACCCCAGAAGTGACTCGAACCCATACTCCCAGGAGCAACGCAACTGGTATGTACAGGGACGCCTTAATCCGCTTGACCATCACGACCGGACAAAAGGAAGTGATAGCCGAAGCTATTTGAACCACTTCCCCGCTGGCACTCGGATGGTAATCTTGGGCATAGCATTTTATCAAATCACCTCATTCTTTGGGGCACACGTGAGGAACACAAATGCAAACAAGCCTGAATGGTCCCCAGGACTATATTCAACTGAAAACTCACACCCCAGAACTGACTCGAACCCATACTCCCAGGAGCAACGCAACTGGTATGTACAGGGACGCCTTAATCCGCTTGACCATCACGACCGGACAAAAGGAAGTGATAGCCGAAGCTATTTGAACCACTTCCCCGCGGAAAGTGTGCTTCGGAAGGCGAGGGTTACCTCGGAACACGAATTTGTTGATGCGTGTTCAGGCTGACTTAGCGCGTGGTGGTACGGCGATCGTCACCCCTCCGCCCCTCAACTTAACCGTGTCTCGCGCCCAGTGACTATCCCACATCAATTCTTCACCCGGATTTTCAGTGTTCTGTTATATTTTTGGTCATTTGACTATAAAAGTTGTTTTTATATATCTCACCATGGGTCCCAAGAAAGCCAGTGGTAAGGATCAAGGCAGGAAAGCCCATGTGAGGATGACAATAGAGGAGAAACAAGAGATCATTCGGAAGCATGAGAATGGTACTTGTGTTTTTTGAACTTTGTAGGCAGTACAACAAAGCAGCCACATCAACAATATGCACTATACTTAAGAAGAAAAATGAGATTATGAGTGCTAAAGTGGCAAAAGGAGTAAGAACAATGACGAAACAAAGACCACAAATACTTGAAGAAGTGGAAAAGTTGTTATTAATTTGGATACACGACAAGGAATTAAGGAGTGATAGTGTTTCGGAGGCCATCATTTTTGAGAAAGCCAGGGTATTGCACGAAGACTTTGTAAAGAAAACCCCGGCAACGAGTGATGCAGATACGAAAGAGTTTAAGGCAAGCAGAGGCTGGTTTGAAAAATTTCCCCCCTCTTCGCTCAACTCGTTGTTGCTGTGAGGGGGGCTTAGTGGGCGGCTGCCGGAGTGTGATGCTCCTTGGGACAGTCCTCTGTCCTTTTCTAGCCTTGTGCTCCTGCTGCCGTCCTCTCTAATTCTGCTGGGCATTTTTTCCTTTTCCTTCTGTTTCGTTTTTCTCCCCCCTCTTCTCCTATCTGCTTGCCGTTTCCTGCCGACCTTTTGCTTGTTCTGGTTCTTCCTTTGGACTTCTTCTATTTTGACGCCCGGGTGCTTGAGGAGGCATACTCTTGCACCCGTAAAACTGTAGCACCCGACGTCGAGAGCGAGGGGAACCTTTTATTGTCAATCCCCCTTTCGTCACTGAACCCGATCTCGACGGACTGTCGGTTTCTTAAGGTGGCGTTTGTGGGGCGTATACTCACGACGCACCCCTAGGAGGCCCCGGCAAGATCGGCGATAGCTTCTTATTGGGTGTCCTGCCTCTAATTGTGGCTCCATGGTGGGTGTGGGGGTACATTCGTGAATGAATATTCCTTTTTGTAATGATGATGACCCCTGTTTCGGCTGTTTCTGCTTTACCTTCTCAGGCTCGTGGGGTGGGCGACCAAGCCCCCGAGTCGGTCCGTGTTGGAGGACCGGGCTCTGTAGCCTCCGCTGCATTGGGACCCGACCTTGCTCCTCCTTTGGCCTCTCTGACTCCTTCCCCTGGCTCCCCTCCCTCCTCTGTGGTTGGGTCGAGCCCCAAGCCCCCAGTGGTGACTACCTCGTCCCCTGGCGCGACTCCATCTCTAGTTGTAACTACTGCGCATTTTAACCCCTCTCTCTCTCTGGGGGTTCTCACCACCGTCCTCGTCACGGCCGCCCTCACTCGATTCCTTCCAGTTCTGCTACCTATCAAACCTTGTTTGGTCACGCTTCGTGGGCCAAATATTTAGATCTCTTCCCTCTTGATTCTGCGCCTCCTCCATCTTCTTTCTCCCTCCATCGACATCTCGTTGATTCCGTGGATGACTCCATTACTTTCAACCCCACTCGTCTCGGTACACGTGTCGTTGCTGCTCCTTCTCAGGATGCTGCTTCCCGCTTGGCTGCCTTATCCTGCCTTGGCGAGACCCCTGTTTGGGTCTCGAAGAACGCTCAGTTGAATGCCAGTGTTGGCGCTATTCTGCTTCCGCCCCATGTTGCGACCGGTGTTCGGGACCTGCGCGACTGCCACGACGATATTCGACATATCCTTGCTGCCCAGGGCCATTCTATTCTCCAGGTGGACACGTTTACTCGTCCTCCTCGTGGTAGTCGCCGTCAACCCCTCCGGGTAGTGAAGATTACCTTTGATGGTAGGACCTTCCACCCTCTGTCATTCTTGCTGGTGCCAGGTGCTCTGTCCAGGAGTACATTCCTTCTCGCCTCTGTAACAAGTGCTGGAAGTTTGGGCATGGTGCCCTCCGCTGCTCTGGGACTGTCTCTCTCTGTCCTTTGTGTGGTGGCGAAGGACACTCTAAGTCGGAGTGCACTTCTCCCCAGGCTCGTTGCCTCAACTGTGGTGAGGCCCATCCTACCTTCTCCCGTGCGTGTGTCCATTACAAGCTTGAGGCAGCCGTCCTCAACTTGAAGCACCGGGAGCGTTTATCTTTTCCTGAGGCGAGACGCCAGGTTCGCCGGCTCCCGCCTTATGCTAATATCTTTTATGCTCGCGTGTTGCGCTCTTCCTCTCCTCGTCCTTCCTACCTTCCTCAGACTCACAACCGTTTCCGGGCCTTGGACCCTGATACGCCCACTGCCCCCTCCTCTGTTCCTTTGGGTTCTCTCCCGAAGGATCCACCTCCTGGTCCTCTGTCTGGGGTTCCCCTTCTTTCTACCCGGTCTGTCGTGTCTCCTGTATCTTCTTCCTCGTCTCCCTCCGTTCCTCCTTCCCATCCTTCCCCTCCGTCTCTTGACTCTCCCCGCCGCTTGTCGGTGCGGGCTGATGTCCATCGCTCTCCAAACGGCCGTCATGTATGCTCTCGTTCAGCTTCTCCTGTTGAGACGCTAAATTTCGTTGCACAGTACGTGGTTGCTGGGACACCTGTCTCTTTAAGTCAGAAGCGTAAGCCTGGCTCCTCTCCTTCCTCCTCCCCGGCGGGTAAGAAGGTTTCGCTTTCTTCCTCGGCCCCTACTTCTGCCTCTCTCGGTCCTTCCCCTCCCATTTCGGTGGTTGCGCCCCCTGTTCCTGCTATGGAGGTTTCTTTAGCCCCCGCTTCCCTCTCGGTTGCTGCCCTTGCTGAGGTGCGCTCCCCTCTTTCTACCCCACCTCTTCCTGCTGCTGTCCTTGACTGCTCCTCTCTGTTTTCTCCTCCTCTTCCTCCTCCTCCTCATCTGGACTATGATCTGTTCTCCCGTTTCCTTCCCTCCGTCTTTGCTCAATTTACCCATGCCCCCTAACCCTGGCTTTGCTGACCCTGATATTTTTTAACGTGCTCTGTTGCTCTTTCCCCTTTGTTTCTTCCTTGTTCTCTGTTTTTGTCCTTTCTCTTCTCGTCGTTGTCCATTCTTCAATGGAACGTTCGAGGTTATTACGCCAATTTCCTCGAACTCCAACTTCTGATTTTGCGGTTTTTCGCCCCTTTGTGTCTGTCTCCAGGAGCCGATGCTTGGTGCTCGTCCTGGTCGTTTTCGTGGCTATTCCTTTCTCTCCCCCCCCCAGCCGTTGCTGGGGCTTCTAATTCTTCTGCTCTCTTGATTCGTGCTGATGTTCCCTTTGTTCCTTTACTTTTTCCTTCGCCTCTCCATTGTTCTGCTGCTCGTATCTTTGTGGGGAAATGGTACACAGTTTGTTCCATTTATCTCCCCCCGAGTGTCCCGCTTTCTCTTCCTGATTTGAAACACCTCCTAGACTCCTTGCCGGAGCCTGTGCTCCTGCTGGGTGACTTCAGTTGTCGTCATTCTCTTTGGGGTGACGTTCTGACGAATACCTGGGGTCGCCTTCTTGAGCCGTTTCTCCTCTCTTCTTCCCTGTGTCTTCTGAATTCTGGTGAGCCCACTCATTTGGACTCTCGGACTCGCACCCTTTCTTGTCTTGATCTTTCTCTCTGCTCTTCTTCTCTTTACTTAGATTTCACGTGGCAGGTTCTTGATGACCTCCATGGAAGTGATCATTTCCCCATCCTTGTTTCCTTTTTCTCTTTTCGCCCTTCCCTCTCTTTCCCTAGGTGGCAGTTTGCTAAGGCCGATTGGACAATATTTACCCTCAGTGCTGCTCTTTCTAACCTCTCCCTTCTGCCTCTCTCTTGCGCTCTCCTCCTTTTTCATGACACTGTCTTCAACGCTGCCCTCCGATCTATCCCTCGCTCTTCCTCTTGCGGTCCACGGAAGTGCGTTCCCTGGTGGAATGCGGACTGTGCTCGGGCTGTCCGCTGTAAGCGTGCAGCCTGGAAGAGGCCCCGCCGTAGGCAGACGACCGATTCTTTTCTTTTCTTTCAGAAAGCGAGTGCGGTGGCCCGTAGGGCCATCCGTACGGCTAAACGTGAATGTTGGGCATCTTATGTCTCAACACTTACTTCCGAAACTCCTCTGGCCCAGATCTGGAAGCGTATCGGCAAGATAGCGGGTAAGTTCGTTCCCGATGTTTCACCGGTCCTTCACCTCCATGGTGAAACCACACATCGTTCCCGATGTTTCACCGGTCCTTCACCTCCATGGTGAAACGGGTCCGCCACTCTTGTGGCGGACCCGTTGCAGGTCGCTTCCGTACTGGGTTCCCACTTTTCTTCTGTTAGCTCTGGTCTTCATCTTCCCCGATCTTTCCTTCTTCGTAAACCTGTCCTTGAGTCTCGTCCTTTAGATTTCTGCACTCGTCTTCAGCTTCCCTATAATGATCCCTTCTCTCTCTCTGAACTTCGTTCTGCCCTGGCCCTCTGCGGTTCTACGGCGGCGGGCTCCGATGGTATTCATTATGAGATGCTTCGCCATCTCCCTCCGTACACGTCTCAGTATTTACTGAGACTGTATAATCGGATCTGGGAGTCGTCGTCAGTCCCTGAGGACTGGCTCGATGCCGTTGTCCACCCTGTTCGCAAACCAGGGTCTCTAGGTAATTCCCCTAAAGACTTTCGCCCTATTGCTCTCACAAGTTGTGTCTGCAAACTCTTTGAACGTATGGTTAACGTTCGTCTGATGTGGTTCCTGGAACATCATCACCTCCTCTCCCCTTCTCAATTTGGTTTCCGCAAGTACCGCAGCACGACAGATGTCCTGGTGAACTTGGAGGTCTATATTCGTACTGCTTTTGCTGCGAAGACCTCTGTTGTTGCTGTCCTTTTTGACCTGGAAAGGCTTACGACACCACTTGGCGATATCATATTCTATATCAACTTCATTCTTTTGGCCTTCGTGGTCATCTCCCTCTCTTTCTCCACAGCTTCCTCTCTCGTCGTTCCTTTCGGGTGCGCCTTGGTACCGCTCTCTCTGCCTCTTTTCAACAATACGAAGGATTGCCCCAGGGTAGTGTTCTGAGCACTACTCTTTTTCTGGTTGCCCTCAATGGTCTTCTTTCCTCTCTTCCTTCTGGTGTCTTCTCCGCTCTCTATGTCGATGATCTTGCCCTTTGCTGTCAGGGTGATGATTCGCCTCTCCTTCAGCGCTGGCTTCAACTTGCAATTGATGCCGTGTCGTCTTGGGCCACCGATCATGGCTTCAAGTTCTCTACTTCTAAGACTTGTGCCTTGACTTTTACGCGGAAACAGGTCGTTCTTCGTCCCTCTTTGTCACTTTATGGTCATCCTCTTGAATACAAAGATTCCGCGAAGCTTTTGGGGTTATTCCTTGACACTCATTTGTCTTGGTCTCCCCATATCTCTTACCTCCGTGCTGAGTGCTCTAAGGCCCTTACCCTCCTTCGGGTCTTGTCCCATACTTTTTGGGGGGCAGATAGGCGCACTCCCCTTGCTTTACATTCCTCTCTCGTCCTGTCTAAGCTCGATTATGGTTGCCCTGCTTACTCGTCTGCTTCTCCTTCTACTCTTCACCGTCTTGATGCTTTGCACCATACTGGGTTGCGCCTCAGTTCTGGTGCCTTTCGTTCGACTCCCGTCCTTAGCGTGTATGTTGACACCGGCTTCCTGTCTCTCCAGGACCGCCGTGATCGCTACTGTCTTCGCTATCTTGCGCAGTCCTTACACCATCCTTCCTCTCGCCTCTGTCGTGCTTTAACTTTTACCCCTCCTGCGGTTCCTGTTCCTCTTCACTACCTCCCTCTTTCTGTCCGGTTATCTCCCCTCCAGGATTCTCTTTCCGTTCGTATTTCTAATGTTTCTCCTCGTGTTGTTCCTTCATTGCCCCCATGGAGAGTCCCTCTTCCGCGGTTTTGTACTTCCTTGACCCGTATCACTAAGGCTTTTACCCCTCCTACGGTTCTAAAACGCCTTTTCCTTGAGCACTTTTCTTCTCACTCCCACTCCGTTTCTGTCTTCACCAATGGGTCTAAGTCTGCAGACGGTGTTGGCTACTCTGTTGTTTTTCCTGATCTCACTTATGTGTCACTTACCTCCGGAGACTAGCATCTTTACAGCCGAACTTTATGCTATTCTCTATGCTCTTCGTCTCCTGCTTTCTCATTGTCAGTCTTAATTTGTAGTTGTTGTTGATTCTCATAGTGCCCTCATGGCTCTCGGGTCCTTTAATCCGGTTCATCCAGTAGTTGTCGAGATCCAGCATTGGCTGTTTCTTGTTCACAGTAAATTTAAGTCGGTTGAGTTTTGTTGGGTTCCCAGCCATATTGGTGTGTCTTTAAATGTGCGTACGGATGCTGCCGCCTAGGAAGCTGTCCACTCTTGTCTCATCTCTCGTAAAGGTATTCCATATTCCGACTTTTACCCGTTTATCCATTCCTCCGTCCTTTCCCGTTGGCAGGCTTCTTGGCCGTCTGTTACTGGTAACAAACTACGTACTCTTAAATGTTGTGTTTCCTCGTGGCCGTCCTCCTACCACTGTAACCAGCGATGGGAAACAGCTCTGGCGAGGTTGCGTATTGGCCATACTGGCTTAACCCATGGTCACTTGATGGAGCGCCGCCCTGCTCCTTATTGTCCTAGTTGCATTGTCCCTCTTACGGTCGTGCATGTCCTTCTTGAGTGTCCTGACTTCCAAGACGAGCGTGTGTCTTGCTTTCCGACCGCCCCTTGCGGTCACTTGTCCCTCAATAGAATTCTTGGTGACTCGGATACTTTTGATATCGTTCGCCTTATGCGTTTTTGTTCTCGTATTGGCATCCTTGGTGATATTTAGCGCCCTCTGATTATTCTGCGCATTTGATGGTGCTACATAGCCTTCCCGGTTTGGTGCCTTCTTTTGATAATTACTTACTTACTTACTTGAAAAATTTAGAAAAAGAAGTGGTATCCATAGTGTTGCGAGGCATGGGGAGGCAGCCAGCTCAGACAAACCAGCTGCTGAACGATTTATTGACGAATATAAAGAGTTTGCAGAGGCTGAGGGATACCTACCACAACAAGTGTTTAATTGTGACGAAACAGGACTGTTTTGGAAAAGAATGCCTAAGAGGACATACATTACCAAGGAGGAAAAATCCTTGCCCGGACACAAGCCTATGAATGATAGGTTTACGCTTGTGCTGTGTTCAAATGCGATTGGCGATTTGAAAATTAAACCCTTGCTAGTGTATCATTCTGAAAATCCAAGGGTTTTCAAACAGTATAAAGTGCAGAAAACCCATTTGTGTGTGATGTGGAAGGCTAATAAAAAAGCATGGGTGACTAAGCTTATTTTCTCGGAGTGGGTGAATGAAGTGCTGTGCCCTGCCATAAAAAAATATCTGCAGGAGAAACATTTGCCACTCAAGGCCCTGCTTCTCCTCGACAATGCTCCTGCTCATCCTTCAGGCTTGGAAGATGATTTGTTGCCCAGATACAATAAATTCCTCACAGTTAAATTCCTTCCTCCTAACACCACTCCTCTAATTCAGCCTATGGACCAGAAAATCATAGCAAATTTTAAGAAACTTTATGAAAGGGCACTTTTCCGGAAATGTTTTGAAGTGACTGAAGCCACAAACCTCACCCTCAAAGAGTTCTGGAAACACCATTTTAACATTTGTAGTGCTTTAAAACTCGTTTACAAAGCCTGGCAAGAAGTGACTCAAAGAACCCTGATCTCTGGCTGGAGAAAATTGTGGCCTGAATGTGTGAGAGAACTAAACTTTGAGGGGTTTGAGCCTGTAAATGATGCGCCTATTGTTGAGGAAATTGTTACTCTGGGGCCGGCAAATGGGCTTGGAATTGGATGGTGATGATGTGGAGGAGTTGGTGGAAGAACACAACGAAGAACTGACCACCGACGAACTCCAAGCCCTTCAACAGGAACAGCAAGACAACGCAGCTGATGATTCTCCAGTGGAGGAGGATGAAAGTGAGAGTAGCGAATGTCCCTTCTGGAGAAATTACGAAGGTGTGTCAGATGTGGGAAGAGATTCAAACTTTTATTGAAAAGACTCACCCAGAGAAAGCTGTAGTAGGCCGTTGCCTTAATCTTTTCAATGACAATGTGATGCCTTACTACAGAGACAGCTTGCAAAGAAGGGAAAAGCAAGCTTCCATGGGCAGATATGCTGTGAGGAAATCGAGCAGTGAGCCACAACCATGACCTAGTGGCACTCAGACAAAACGTGGCAGGAAGTGCACACCAGAAAGGTCCTACTGCATGATGTGATATTGGAAGGAGACTCCCCTTCCAAACAGTAACTCCTCTTCTCCTCCCCCTCCTCATCATCTTCCATAGGCGTACAGCATTCATCAACAAGGGTAAGTAATAACTTGAACATAGTTTTGTAAGTTTATTTAGATGAATTAGTTATAAAAATTTAGTTTGATGTGGGGTTTTTGGGGTAGTCAGGAACGAATTAATTCATTTCCCATTATTTCTTATGGGGAATTACCTTCGGAATACGAGCTGTCTCCAGGAACGGATTAAACTCTTAAACCGAGGTACCACTGTAATATATAATATATATATATATATATATATATATATATATATATATATATATATATATATATATATGTCGTACCTAGTAGCCAGAACGCACTTCTCAGCCTACTATGCAAGGCCCGATTTGCCTAATAAGCCAAGTTTTCCTGAATTAATATATTTTCTCTAATTTTTTTCTTATGAAATGATAAAGCTACCCATTTCATTATATATGAAGTCAATTTTTTTTTATTGGAGTTAAAATTAACGTAGATATATGACCGACCCTAACCAACCCTACCTAACCTAGCCTAACCTATCTTTATAGGTTAGGTTAGGTAGCCGAAAAACAATTAATTCATGAAAACTTGGCTTATTAGGCAAATCGGGCCTTGCATAGTAGGCTGAGAAGTGCGTTCTGGCTACTAGGTACGACATATATATATATATATATATATATATATATATATATATATATATATATATATATATATATATATGATGCACAACTCTCCTAAACAAGAGAGTGAAGTTATACAACTTTAGAACACTTTCCCACCAGGAGACTCGAACCCTAGCCAGCACAGAAGCCTTCCAGCAACTGGCATAACAGATACGCCTTTAACCCACTGCACCACGCTCAGACCTGTAAAAGAGATGGTAATTTCGGAGTATTTATACACACCAAAGACCACCATCTCCCAAGAACACTAGAGCAAGTGAGGGGTCATTTTTACGTTTTTCATCAAGTCCCATTTAATTAATTTCATCAACAAAAGACAGAACACGAAACAATGGGTATTGAAATGGAAGTGATTGTAGAAAGCCTATTGGTCCATATTTCTTGATGCTTCTATATTGGAGCGGAGTCTTGAGGTGGGTAGAATATAGTTGTGCATTAATTGGCTGTTGATTGCTGGTGTTTACTTCTTAATGTGCAGTGCCTCGCAAACGTCAAGCCGTCTGCTATCTCTGTATCTATCGATGATTTCTGTGTTGTTTACTAGGATTTCTCTGGCGATGGTTTGGTTTTGGGAAGAGATTATATGTTCCTTAATGGAGCCCTGTTGCTTATGCATCGTTAAACGCCTAGAAAGAGATGTTGTTGTCTTGCCTATATACTGGGTTTTTTGGAGCTTACAGTCCCCAAGTGGGCATTTGAAGGCATAGACGACGTTGGTCTCTGCAGGGCACACGGGCCACAGGGATGGCCGCGGAAGTGTTTGGGGAGGCGGATTAGGTTGTCAGCCCTAGGAAAACTCTAATTGCTTTATTGATGGATAAGGCCAGTGTCTTGCCTCCTCAGTTTGGTACACCTAAGCATGCGTTGCCAAAAGGTAACAGATTGTACCTGGCTTTGATGGTATCTGGTTCATCAAGGGTATTTGACCCTCTGTTGACTTTTCCGATGAGGTCTGTGAATTTCCTGGCAACAAATGGGTGAGACGTTGCTTTAATTGCTTATAGCAGGTCGTCTGTTGCATGCAATCTGTTGTGATTTGCACGGGTGCATCAGGCTCATGAGTGCTGCCTCCTCCCATGAGAGGCCTCCCTGACCCTGCACAGTTACCATGCTAGCGTATGACTCGGGAGACCAGATTGATGCTGATGTTGCTCCCACAACCCCTGCAAGTGCCTCTCATTTGGTTGGCTTCGGTATGGATGAGCGGGCTGGCAGCGACCTCTTCTGCCATACCCTTAGGTGAAGTGACTGTCACCTTGCACTGGAGTATTTGTCTCTTCCTCCTGGCTGGGGGGGAACCTGGTAGTCCTCTATATCACGCGACATGTCCAGGCAAATGCCAGGGGTGGGTGGGCTTCGTGGAGGCGGTGGGTGGGGGGTCGATATGCATTAGAGGCTGCGCTGGGCCGGGCAGGGAGGCGGGGAGGGGAAGGCGTGAACGCCTGATCTTAGGAGGTGGGGGCGGGGGAGACGGAAGACACTACACCCCACTGCTGTAGGTAGGAGATACTACACTCTGGGGGTAGGGGAGCGGAAGACACTACACCCAACTGCGGGGGGCGGAAGACACTACACAATGGGGTTGGTGGAGGAGTGTTTGGGGTGGCACTTAACACTTAGATTATTTCCTTTTAATCACTAAACACTGGTGAATGTATTCTGGCTCGCTGGGTGTGGTGCACTCAACACGATACTCGCAATGTTCACCACAGGGCCGGACTCAACATAACTTTTTCTAACACTCATTGGCACACTGGTGACCCCCTCCCGCTCTTGACGACAGCATATAAATCCGTCCACCCTTTCCTGGTGGGGGAGCCGCAGGGCGTGTGACACGTGTGGGCGTGGGGTGACGATGGGCGTGGGATGACTGTGGGCGTTGGGTGACGGTGGGCGTGGGATGACTGTGGGCGAGGAGTGACGGTGGGCGAGGGGTGACGGTGGGCGAGGGGCGACGGTGGGCGAGAGGGTGACAGTGGGCGTTGGGTGACGGAGGGCGTGGGGTGACGGTGGGCGTGGGGTGACTGTGGGCATGGGGTGACGGTGGGCGTGGGGTGACGGTTGGCGTTGGATGACGATGGGCGTTGGGTGACGGTGGGCGTGGGATAACTGTGGGCGAGGAGTGACGGTGGGCGTTGGGTGACGGTGGGCGTTGGGTGACAGAGGGCGTTGGGTGACGAAGGGCGTGGGGTGACTGTGGGCGTTGGATGAAGGTGGGCGAGGGGAAACGGTGGGCATTGGGTGACGGTGGGCGTGGGGCGACGGTGGCCGTTGGGTGACTGTGGGCGAGGGATGACGGTGGGCGAGGAGTGACGGTGGCCGTTAGGTGACGGTGGGTGTCGAATGACTGTGGGCGAGGGGAGACGGTGGGCGTGGGATGACTGTGGGCGTTGGGTGACGGTGGGCCATTGGGTGATGGTAGGAGGGTAGTGCCTGTGGGCGTTGGGTGACGGTGGGCGAGGAGTGACTGTGGGCGTGGGGTGACTGTGGGCGTGGGGTGACTGTGGGCGTGGGGTGACGATGGACGAGGGGAGGTGATGGATGGGCGGTGGGTGACGGTGGGCGTTTGTCGACAGTGGGCGTTGGGTGGACGATGGTCGTCGGGTCCGCCGCTGGGAGTGGGTTGCTGGGTGGGATGGCGAGGCCTGCGGGAGGCTAGGGAAGAGTGGGAGGGGGAGGGGTCCCGCCACATGGCAGCGGTCACACACAATTAACACAAAGTTTCACTGATGCATTATGTTTATCACTACAAACTCACCGTACATCTGAAAAGACACACATTCACCTAAAAGTTTGCTGTAATACAAGCAAGGTTTGTGAGCCTCCCCTTCACCCCCCCCCCCTCCTCCACTTAAGGCCTCCTCCCGGTCTGGAGGCTGTTGTTTATGGAGGCACTGAGATAACCCTCCCCCAGCCTGTAGTCTTCCCCTCTCTAGCACGCCTCCCGCCAAAACAACACACCTTTTTCAGTTGATTTTGTTGCACTGCCGGAGTGGTAGGCCTCCTCGACCAGCTAAGAGTCTTCAGCAGGTATTTACACAGACATGAGTCGATTCTTGGCTTCCTCAGGCACTGTTATCCTTGTTGAATGTGCAAACATAGTAGATTAAAAAAAATTAACTCTCCTGGAACAATCCAAGCAAACACAGCCTCTTCCAGTTTGGCAACATATGCCTAGCTGTCCCTGCAATGAGAAACAAAAACACTAGCTTCCTCAGTCATTATGGCTATAAATAGTTTTCTTAGAGAGGACAATCAGGTTCACCTCCCCACCCGTTGCCCAAAACATTACCGCAGGAAAGGTATCAACAGCGGAACAGAGGCATCCAAAAGCAGAGTAAAAGTCAAGGATGAAAATTAAAGAAGGCAACACTGTAGTGACATTGCGAGTCATCACCAGCGAGGACACAGTTGCCACTAGAGATGCCGGTACAGTAGTGAGAGGCAAACACCCACCAGAGCTGCATGAGACGATAGTGTTCCATCAGCCAGTGTCACCAGAACACAGCCTATGTGTGTGAGGACGAATCCGTGGTGCATAAAGCAGCTTTATCCTTCCCACCAGAATCAGCAGGCGGGTTCACAGGACTAAGACTCAACCAAATGAAACAAATGCTCAACTCTGCACTGGATGACATTGCACAGGGCCTCCTGCTGGAACTAACTAGATTCTCCAACGCATGTCTAACTGGCAACATACCAGAAACCAACGGCCTTTCTTTTTTGGTGCTACCCCTCTTTGATCTGAGGAAAAAGGCATGGAAGGATCAGACTAATAGCTGTGGACAATTCACTCCGGCGCTTCGTCACTAAGGACTGCTGCTAGAACAGTTAACCTGGCAATAGCAGACATGCTGAAACCGAAACAGCTCGGGTTTGGCATTCCCAAATTGAGTGAGGCAGTGACTCATACAGCTAGAGCCTACATTGCCAACATTACAAATGAAAAAGCCCTGATAAGACTGGATTTCAAAAATGCTTTCAATCTGGTAAGAAGGAATATAGTACTCAATGTGGTTCATCGGTATTTCCTTCCCTCTACCAGTTTGTACACTCTTGTTACAGCAAGGACCTAACTCTGTTATTCGGGGAACATGAAATCGAATCGCAAGAAGGTGTCCAGCAGGGTGACCCCCCCCCCTTGCTCCTTTTCTTTTCTGACTAGTAATCAAGGAAGTCACTGATAACCTGTCCAGTGAGCTTAACATTTGGTTCTTGGATGATGGTACTATACCATCTGGTTCCCCAGACTCCCTCCTGGGGGACATAAGAATGATTCATGAGCAAAGGAGCAAGTCGGGCCTCACATTTAAATCTTCCAAGTGCGAAATAACCTCCACAAACCAGCACATTAACGAGCGAATAAAAAGTGTTTTGCCTGATATCCATATAACCAACCCCGAGGACAGCACACTACTAGGAGCTCCTCTTGGAGGGAAGGCCGTCGATAAGGTCCTTGGTAAGAAGATCGCTGACCTGAAGAGGATGGATGAGATGAGATGATTGAAGACACTGATGCTCATGATGCACTTTATCTCATCACCAGATGCTTGTCCCTGCCCAGGCTGACCTACTTTCTTAGATGTGAGCAATCTTTCAACACAATTAAGTTAGAAGAGTACGATAGCTTGCTGAAATCAATGTTAAAATAAAACCTCAACCTTTCTCACAATAACTCACAGCAGAAACAAGCTACCCATCCAATCAGACTCGGGGGCCTCGGTATCCGCACAGCAACACAAATGGCTGTACCAGCGTTCCCTTCTTCTTCATCTGATAACCTGACGAAGGAAATGCTAGCCGATTACCAAGGTCAACAGGATGGGGGACAAGATCCCAGCTTTATACTGCATCACCAAATGAGTCTCTCTCGCAGAATCACCTCTCCAACCACCACCATCTAAAACCTTATCTTTCTTGTGTGTGTGTGTGTGTGTGTGTGTGTGTGTGTGTGTGTGTGTGTGTGTGTGTGTGTGAGGGGCCTCGTAGCCTGGTGGATAGCGCGCAGGACTCGTAATTCTGTGGCGCGGGTTCGATTCCCGCACGAGGCAGAAACAAATGGGCAAAGTTTCTTTCACCCTGAATGCCCCTGTTACCTAGCAGTAAATAGGTACCTGGGAGTTAGTCAGCTGTCACGGGCTGCTTCCTGGGGTGTGTGTGTGGTGTGAAAAAAAAAAGTAGTTAGTGTAGTTAGTAAACAGTTGAGAGGCAGGACTAAAGAGCCAGAGCACAACCCCCGCAAACACAACTAGGTGAGTACAACTAAGTGAGTACACACACACCCACACACACACACACACACACACACACACACACACACACACACACATACACACACACACACTCAGGATTCAATGTAGAAAGCATTGATATAACCAGTCTATACAACAAGTTGGTAAAATTAGATACTATAGCGAACTCTCATGTAGAAATAATTAGTAAATTGAATGAAAGTAATGACCATTTAAATAGCAAAGTTGTAGGTCTTGAGGGTTGAGTGAAAGACTTGTGCAAGGATACGAATCAATTGGAAACATATTGCAAAGCCATGGAAGAAGAAAATAAACTCTTAAAAATAGCAATGGAAGAAGTTAAAGTAAATTTAAACATAAATGACTACAATAGGTTAGGTAAGGAAATTCAACAGGAGAAACAGCTTTTGTCAGCACAGATGGAGGAAGTTACACAGGGAATAGAACAGTGCAAGAAAGATATGCAACTCACCTATGCACAAGTGGGGAAGGAGAAGGAAAAAATTTAAGAAGTAGTAAAGGAAGTCAAACACTGCAGCAACCAAGATAAAACAAACATTTGGCTGGAAGTGAGAAAAGAATTGGCATCTAACCCGAAGTTGGTGCAAAACACAGTTGATCGAAGTAAGTCCCTGATAATTTTTGGCTGCAAAGAAAAGTAGATAACATCTAGGTCAGAAAGAGCTGTAGAAGAAGCAAAAATAGTAGATAAAATTGTTGGCCTCGTGGAAGGTATTAGAACCATAGAGAATGTGTGCGACTACAGGAGAATAGGCAGATATGTTAAAGGGAAAGATCGACCTTTGAGGATCACCCTAAATGGTGCCAAACAGATGGAAGAAGTACTAAGGAATACTAGAAAATTACAAAGTGATGAGGATGGGAAAGTGTGGTCGTTAAGACGTCCACACTTCAGAATTGATTTTAAATACATGGATGGCGATATACTAAAGAAATTGTTCACTACTTTTGTTAGGCCAAAGCTAGAATATGCAGAGGTTGTGTGGTGCCCATATCTTAAGAAGCACATCGACAAACTGGAAAAGGTGCAAAGACATGCTACTAAGTGGCTCCCAGAACTGAAGGGCAAGAGCTACGAGGAGAGGTTAGAGGCATTAAATATGCCAAAACTAGAAGACAGAAGAAAAAGAGGTGATATGATCACTACATACAAAATAGTAACAGGAATTGATAAAATCGATAGGGAAGATTTCCTGAGACCTGGAACTTTAAGAACAAGAGGTCATGATTTAAAACAAGCTAAACACAGATGCCGAAGAAATATAAGAAAATTCACTTTCGCAAACAGAGTGGTAGACGGTTGGAACAAGTTAGGTGAGAAGGTGGTGGAGGCCACGACCGTCAGTAGTTTCAAAGCGTTATATGACAGAGTGCTGGGAAGACGGAACACCACGAACGTAGCTCTCATCCTGTAACTACACTTAGGTAATTACACCCAGGGGGCAGCTCCGTAACAGCTGTCTAACTCCTAGGTACCTATTTACTGCTAGGTAACAGGGGCATCAGGGGTGAAAGAAACTTTGCCCATTTCTTTCTGCCTGGTCCGGGAATCGAACCCGGGCCACAGAATTACGAGTAGTGCGCACTGTCCACTCAGCTACCAGACCACCTGAAGGGACCCGTTTGTGTGTGTGTGTGTGTGTATTTTGTGTTTGGGATGTTTGATGTTTATGTGTGTTTGGTGTGGCAGATTCTGGAGTGTGTGGGTGTGTGCGTGTGTGTAGAAAGTACTATTAGGTAAACATTAGGATATTCACTGCTGGTGTGCATGGAGGCTCTGCCAGTGAAATCTGAGCTATCATGAGGTCAGAAATGCGGGATCCGTGACGTAGTGGTAAGACGCTCGCCTGGCGTTTCGCGAGCGCTTTGTCCTGGGTTCGTATCCTGGCCGGGGAGGATTTACTGGGCGTCAAGCCTTAACTTTAGCCTTTCTTTACCGATCAGTAAAATGGGTACCTGGTTGTTAAACGATTTGACGGGGTCGTATTCCAGGGAATATTAGGATTAAGGACCTGCCCGAAATGCTGTGTGCTAGTGGCTGTACAAGAATGTAAGAACTCTTGTGTATATAAATAAAAAAATGGTTATAGAAAAAAAATGGCTCTCTCTCACTCTCTCTCTCTCTCTCCCTCTCTCTCCCTCTCTTTCCCTTTCTCTCTCTCTCTCTCTCTCTCTCTCTCTCTCTCTCTCTCTCTCCGTCTCTCTCTCTCTCTCTCTCTCTTTCTCTCTCTCTCTCTCCCTCTCTCCCTCTCTCTCCGTCTCTCTCCCTCCCCCCCCCCCTCTCTCTCTCTCTCTCTCTCTCTCTCTCTCTCTCTCTCTCTCTCCCTCTCTCTCCCTCTCTCTCCCTCTCTTTCCCTTTCTCTCTCTCTCTCTCTGGATATCTGGCGCTCAATGTCAGATTCATGGAACACTGTCATCTAACCCTTTCATTAAATGATATCCGGTCTTAGGTCTATGTCAACAAGGACTTTCTGTTCAATAGCACCCATCTAATTTCTCGTAAATAGGACACCAAATGAGGGGAACATGTAAACAAGCCATCTGCATGTTAATACATGAAACCATCAGGGGTCAGGAAGGGCTCTATGGTACACGCTACGAGTAGTTTCCTAGGTAAATCCTGAAAATCTGGAATATCAGGAAAAGTACAAACTGAGATCCCAATTAACTCTTTCCATCTTCATTCCAATAGTCTCATGCTCGGGCACGTTGTGAGCAGCGACTCAACATTCAGAGACAATCTCACTCATGATGCCTGCAACCATCGCAACAAGTCATACTTGACTTGTATGACATACATACAGGTCATACGGAGGTCAGCCTCTGTGACCTGTACGTCAGTGCCAACCTCATTTACCTGCATGGCACTGCCTACATACTTCATTTACTTGGCCCTGTCAACTTTCTTGATATGCATGGCCCTGTCGACCTCTTCACACATAAACATCCAGTTTGTGGTCTTATTGTACCCGTCCTACCTACCTGATCCTCCTACCCTACTCCACCACCCCTACCTCTCTCTCTCTCTCTCTCTCTCTCTCTCTCTCCCAAGCATCTCATATTTCTGCTTCATAACGTCCCTGTCTCTAGGATTTTTATGTTATTTCTCTATCCCCTGAAGTCTCGGTTCCAATACCATTAGTTTCCTTTTATGGGTGTCTGCCGATCCCCTCGTGCCTCACTGGCCAGCCATGGAGACTTGCCTCACCTTCCCCGGTGAGTTGGCCAGCAAGTCTATCAGGTAGAACAAAGACGCGTACTCCAGGATGGGTAACATTACCAGGAAAGTTCCCAAGGAACGGTAATGGCCGGGAGCCGTAGTTAGACTACGAGAACCTTTATCATGATAAAAAGTCAAGGTAAGAAGAGGGAATCCGGGAGGAGGAGAGAAAAGAAAATATTTAAGGAACGTAAAGATCCATTGGAGGAGAAGAGTTTGATATTGATAGAAGGAAACTGAGGAGAAAGCGGTAAGCTAGTGTGGCTATATACCACACGGAGGGGGTGCGAGGGAAGTATGGGAGCTGGGTTAGGGGGAGTTTGATACTGACAGACATCAGGAAGGCTGAAGGGAGAAAATAGGCTGAGGAGCCAGAGGAATGATGAGACTGTGTGGAAACGATTTAGTTTCCACATTCGGGGACGGAAAGTTTGCTTCGCTTCTCAACTACCAACCTCGCCTAGGATGCATTCCACAACAGTTGCCTAATTACAGGGCACCTGTTTGCTGGCAGATGAACAGAGGCTCCAGGTACAGAGAAACATGCCAAAACGTATAGTCCAGCAAACAAAAAATGAAGCTCTGGTCAATTTGTGGTAAATCGATTGTTATAATGAACAGGTTGGTATATTAACATAGCAGAACTTTAAGTGTCGATAAGTATACCATAAGTCTTGCCTGAGTGGTGACGGAGAACGTCGCTTACTACTTGTGTTGGAGTCCTGTGACCTCTACGGCAACTCTTGTCTTTCACCTGGACAAGATTAAACACAAATGTTATAGTCCTGTGAACACTGCGTCATCTGTTGTCTATTACCATGAGTTAGTGTTGAAGTAATTAAATTCAAGAAGACATATAACCCACTATAACTTTTGCGGGAAAATTCATATAATTGAATAATGCACAATGTCTTGAGAGCGAATTAGCCAGTGAGTGAGAATAATGCATGGACTTATATAGAATACTGCTATGCATCACTAGGCAGTATTCTAAATTATTTTCAGTATCCTTCAGTCAAGACTTATGCAGTTAGCATTCATAGTCGATGCTGCATTCATGAATCATTGATAGCTCGAGAGCTTTATGAGCTGAAGTTATGCCTGTGATGAATATGTAGAGAGTATATCTTGGTGAGAACGCACATTATATATATATATATATATATATATATATATATATATATATATATATATATATATATATATATATATATATATATATATATATATATACACACACACACACAAATGTGTGCTAAAAAACACACACATGTGCAAAGACGCGCACACACACACACACACACACGGTTTTGGTAGACGGTTGGAACAAGTTAGGGGAGAAGGTGGAGAAGGCCAAGACCGTCAGTAGTTTCAAAGCGTTATATGACAAAGAGTGCTGGGAAGACGGGACACCACGAGCGTAGCTCTCATCCTGTAACTACACTTAGGTAATTACACTTAGGTAATTACACATGCGAGTGCACACATAAAGAATACACATAAATGCACACACATAAAAATGGGGAGAATATGGGCACATGCGAGTGCACACACACAAGTGCACAACTTGTGTAAAGAATCATTCAGAACTTTGTATACCACATATGTCAGGCCAATCCTGGAGTATGCAGCCCCAGCTTGGAGTTCATATCTAGTCAAGGATAAGACTAAACTGGAAAAGGTTCAAAGGTTTGCTACCAGACTAGTGCCCGAGCTGAGAGGTATGAGCTACGAGAAGAGACTACGGGAAGTAAACCTCACTTCGCTGGAAGAAAGAAGAGTTAGGGGGGACATGATCATCACATTCAAGATTCTGAAGGGAATAGATAGGGTAGATAAAGACAGGCTATTTAACACAAGGGGCACACGCACAAGGGGACACAGGTGGAAACTGAGTGCCCAAATGAGCCACAGAGATATTAGAAAGAACTTTTTTAGTGTCAGAGTGGTTGACAAATGGAATGCATTAGGAAGTGATGTGGTGGAGGCTGACTCCATACACAGTTTCAAGTGTAGATATGATAGAGCCCAATAGGCTCAGGAATTTGTACACCTGTTGATTGACGGTTGAGAGGCGGGACCAAAGAGCCAGAGCTCAGCCCCCGCAAGCACAATTAGGTGAGTACAATTAGGTGAGTACACAGCATGGGTTCAAAGATGATAAATCGTGTTTGACAAGCTTAATAGAATTCTATGACAAAGCCAAAAAAAATTGACAAGAAAGAGAAGGATGGGCAGATTACAATTTCTTGGACTGTCAGAGAGATCACCGAACTTTTCACTAGAAGCCCACATCAAAAGGATATCATCAGCGGCATATACTAGATTGGCGAACATAAGAACTGCCTTTAGAAACTTGTGTAAGGACTCGTTCAGGACTTTGTATACCACTTATGTCAGACCAATCCTGGAGTATGTAGTTCCATCCTGGAGTCCATAGCTAGTTAAATACAAGACAAAGTTTGATAGTTAAATACAAGACCAGACTAGTCCCAGAACTGAGAGGAATGAGTTACGAGGAAAGGCTACGTGAGCTAGATCTTACGTCCCTGAAAGACAGAAGAATATGGGGAGACATGATAACCACCTACAAAATTCTCATGGGAATTGACAGGGTGGACAAAGAAAAAAATATTTTGCACGGGTGGAACACGGACAAGGGGACACACGTGTAAACCTAGTACCCAAATAAGCCACAGAGACATTAGAATTTTTGTTTCAGTGTTAGAGTTTTTAAGAAATGGAATACATTAGGCAGTGATGTGGGTGGAGGCAAACTCCATACACAGTTTCAAATGTAAATGGGCTCCAGAATCTGTTCACCACTTGATTGACAGTTGATAGGCGGGACCACGAAGACAAAGCTCAACCCTGCAGCCACAACTAGGTGAGTACAACTAGGTGAGTACACACACTCACAGCAGATAATATGTGCCTCGGTCTGCATCCTATGTATTGTAACATGTTGCCTCCAGTTGTTATAAATTAATGCGGAGGAACCCCCAGACAGGAACCCCCGGACAGGGACCGCAATTTATCACAGTGTGCTGGATGAGAAACTGCCGGACGGTTCCCGAAATCTTATCACATTGGTAAAATAAAAAAAACTATAACAATCAAGCAGACAGCCTCTGGCGCTGTTACTTCCTCTGACACCACATTATGTCTGGCCACTCACTGAGGAACCCCTCAGACTTGCATCAACTTGTAGAGAAAAATTAAAGTCACCAAAATGGGAACTCTGGCTCATCAATTTACCTGTTGTCTTGTGTTCACACCCCCAGACTGAGAATCTGATGACATACCTTCTTCCCTGTAACCCGGCTGTTCTCTGTTACAGTTCCCTTAATTTTCTCTCCTTGTTATCTGTTCCACAGGCAGAATTTATCATTCTTTCTCAACTAGAGCCCCTCTCAGGAACAAGAGTAAACAAAGTTTTTTAACACAAACATTTATTACAAAAGAAAAGAAACAATACAAATTTAATCGTGTCCTGGACGTGGTCCCCAACTTGTAACACATAACTTAGTTACAGTCTCTTCAAAATTTAGTTATTACTAGCTGTACCCGGCCACAGCAGCCTTCCCCTGTCTCCCAGGCCTCCCCACAATTCCCCCCCCCCCAGACCCGTCCCCTCATCCTCCCAACCATTCCCCACTACCTCGTCCGATACATTCCCAAATGATCTCATGTTCCCATCAGAAAATTGGAAACATCAAATGATCTGATGTTCCCATCAGAAAATTGGAAACATCAAATGATCTGATGTTCCCCTCACTGAAATATTAGAAAAACAGTTAAAAACGAAATGAAAAACAATACAAAAATGAATTATACTCATGAAATGAATGGTATGGTAAACAACGCAGCTCAATTCCAACGCAATATCACGCAAAATTATTATATAAAAATGAATATAAATCAAAATCTATGAAAATTCTATTTATTAATGCAATCGGAAACATTGAAAAGAAATAGTAACATAGTTAGTATGACGTTCGTTGCTGTTACGTGCAACAGATCGGCACTGTTTAAAAAAAAGCATGTTTTTACCTGTCATAGGTGTCAAAATTTTTAAGTAATCGGTGAAGATATTTTAGAGATTACAGCGTGTGTTACTCTTACGTCCAACAGATGGCGCTGTTTAAAAAAAATGTTTTTTCCTGTCACAGGTGAGGCATGTATATAGTAGGTATATAAAAACATGCCCCTATTCGAATGCAACGGTGTGTCAAAATTTCAAAGCAATCGGTAAAGAGGTTTCAAAGATTTCCCTCACATGAAAAACACAATTTTTCAAAAAAGCATGTTTGTTCCGGTTACAGACGTGACATTTATATAGTATGTATATAAAAACCCGCTCAGATGCGAATGGAACGTCGTGTCAAAATTTTAAAGCAATCAGTGAAGAACTTTCGGAGATTAGCAATTTTGAACAAACGAACATTTAAATTTTTATTTACATAGACTAGCTGTACCCGGCCACGCGTTGCTGTGGCTCAGCAATTCTTGTGCGTTGCTGAGCCACAGCAACCTTCCCCTGTCTTCCAGTCCTCTCCACCATTTCCCATGCCCCATCCCATCATCCTTCCAACCATTCCCCACTCCCCCATCTCCTCATTCTCCCCACTATTCCTCCCCTCCCCCGTCCCTTTGTCCTGCACACCACTTTGTGTGTACTCACAAAGTGAGTACAAAGTACTCACTTTGTACTAGTGAGAAGTGTTGACAATGTGTGGGATTCTCAAAGGGGAAGAAGCTCAATGACATCATCGCTAGCCAATGAGGGAATAGGCAGTGGCGTGACATGTGTACAAAGGGTTTGTGACGTGTGGAGACGTCACTTCCCAGTTGGGGTCAATAAGGACACAAGCATTTCAGTCCGTTCTCTAAACAAAGACCCAAAGCCCATTCCATGCACCCAGGCAAACCCCCTGTTTATGAGTGAAAAACGGTTCACACACGACTCACAACTAATTTCGTTAGAACACTTTCGGAACAAGTGCTTCACTGACGAATTTTGTTTGAATCACAACGCTGTAAATGCTTCACTACGTACTACAAATACAAATAATTGCCAACAGAACCTAAATACCTAACCAATTGCTATATATATGAACAATATGCTAATATACTATAATATTAATTTATATTTGAGAAAATTCCCATTTTTGAATGAACAGCATGTAAGAATTTATGAATGCGTCTGTGGGATTGACCGCTGGATGTAATGGATTTGCAACCCGTCCTCGACTCAAGTCCATTACATTCAGCGGTCGACCCCACAGACGCATTAATATATTTTAACATGCTGTGCTGTTCATTCAAAACGGGAATTTTCTCAAGTATAAATTAATATTATAATATATTGGCATATTGTGTATATATAGGCATAGGATAGGTTAGGTTAGGTGTTTAGGTTCTGTTGGCGATTATTTGTATTTGTAGTACGTGAGTGAAGCATTTATAGCGTTGTGATTCGAACAAAATTCGTCAGTGAAGCACTTGTTCCAGATATGTTCGAACGTCAGCAGTTGTGAGTCGTGTGTAAACCGCTTTTCATTCATAAACAGGGGGTTTAGGGGGTGCATGGAATCACTTTTGGATCTTTGTTTGGAGGACGGGCTGTGGATTTGAGTCGAGGACGGGTTGAAGTGCTACGCTAACGACTTTGGTTCGAACTACAACGCTGTAAATGAGTGAACTACAAAAACAAATAATCGCCAACAGAACCTAAAGACCTAACCAAACCAAACCAGTGCCTAAATATGCATAATATGCTAAAATATAATATTGATTTATATATGAGAAACGTTCTGTTTTGAATAAAAAAGAATGTTAAAATAGACTAATGCGTCTTTCGGGTCGACGGCTGGATAGAATGGACTTGGTCCAAAAATTCGGGTTGCGCATCTTGCCACCACTCAGAAGAGAGAACATTTCTTGCGTTTTGGTGAACAAAACTACAGTGAATGGTGGCCTAGGCTAGTGGTATAAGCAAGAAGAGGGTGATTGTGTATCCATCTCGACTTCTGGCCCCAGGGGATGGTCTGAAACCAAGGGAGGGTGATCATGCCCTGGTAGTCCATTGTAGTAGACCTAGAAAGAGATCTTGGGCCAGATTCACGAAGCAGTTACGCAAGAACTTACGAATCTGTACATCTTTTCTCAACGATTGACGGCTTTGTTTACAATTATTAATCAGTTAATGAGCTCCGAAGCACCAGGAGGCTGTTTACAACAATAACAACAGTTGATTGGGAAGTTTTCATGCTTGTTAACTGTATATTAAATGCAACCAAATCCGTCAAAGATTGAAGAAAGATGTGCACGTTCGTAAGTACTTGCGTAACTGCTTCATGAATCTCGCCCCTTGTTGTCCTAGGTAACGCCCTAGGACAGGTGAGCGGAGTTTTTTTTTATATAAATAAACAAATACAAGAACACACAAAACAACGAAAACCTGTACATATCAAGTATATCAAAGAAAGAACAGTACACAGGAACAAAAATTTTGTACACTAAACACAATTACAGTAACTGCAAAACAAACACAAGCGGTGAGTAAAGAAAACTGCATGGAATCAATGGGCTAAACAGTACATGGAAATAATAGCGAAAACAGTACATGGAAATAATAGCGAAAACAGTACATGGAAACAATAAGCTAAACTGGACATATCCACATAGCAACACAGAACATGGCAAAGAAAAATACATGATAAATAAAGAAAACCATAATTAAAGTACCTAACATAAAACACACCTGGAACCAAAAACATAAAACAGACACAGACGTGGATATAGAACCACGTGCACAAAACCACACCTACCACACACACAGAGGAACAAAGGAGCATAGGACCATACACTCGCTACCAAGGTATACGACATACACAAAATGAGAAGAAATTATGTACACACACACACAAAACACACCCTAAACAACAAGACAAACACACACATACCCACCCACACCACAACCGCACACCACACAGCACCCATGCACGCAAAATAATGGGTCACAGGGCAAAGCGAACTACGGCCACAAATAGCACAGTAGAAAACAGTACAGCAGAAAACCCAGGCCCACGCAGGAGCCAAAACCTCCCTGAAACCCACACAACCACACGCATACGGACACAATCGGCACCCGGAGGCACTGAAACACACCACACACACACAGGAGCAGCAACACCACACACACACAGGAGCAGCAACACCACACACACACAGGAGCAGCAGCATCACAAGGGGGGAGACACACAATCACACGCAACCCCCGGCAAGGAGGCCCAGAGAAACGGGAAGGGAGCGCATAGCAAAGCAAACCCTGAAACCACCCCAACCCCTCCAAACCCACACCAACACCCAAACCCCACCCAAGACGAGAACATCACCTGCCCACCTAGGCACCCACCGACCCAAAGGCAACCCCACAAACATAGGCAACCATGAACCATCGACCAAAATCTTCCGGAAAAGCCCGCTGCAACCACCACCAGGTAAACCGCATGTGCCCCTGCAAAAAGCCTAAAATTCGGGTAACCCCAAAACCCTCCCGCCTCCCAACCCACACATAAAACACATAATCTGCAACTAAAACACATAACGTATTACACACCCGCCGCGAATAACCCGGAAAATACAAAAACAAAAACTGCAAAACATCACCCCGACAACCCGGACCACAAAACACCTCCAGGACATCCTGAAACCAGTTCACCAACCCCTGCAACCGGACACAAAAATATAATACATGCACCTGCGATTCACTGAAACCACAATGAACACACTCTTCAGAATCACGCAAGCCAAGCATACGCAACTGCTCATTCGTCGCCAGCGACAAATGCAGAAACCGAAACAGCAATTCGCGCTGCTGAGGCGCCAAGAACCGTTCCCCCAAACACGACCAGATACCACCCCCAATGCCAACACGGGAATAAGCCCTCCACTAGAGGCCGCACCCAGGGCAACAACACCCCATACATAGCCTTGCACGAGAATGACAGAAACCCAGGATGGTGGCAGAGCTCCCGAAGAATCCCTACGGCCCAAGAATAAACAGGGGGGTAAACAAGGCCACCTCCCGACAAACCCCCAAATCAACCAAATAACTGAAGCGAAGTGAGCAGAAAAAAACACCCAGCGTATTCAAACCCTCCACCGAGAACCCGCCCCTGACGCAACGTGACCCAGAAGAGGGCCTTGGCCTTCGTGAAGACGTCAGGAATGCCAACACCCCCCTCTCTCACCCCTAACACCAACGTCGAACGGCGCACCGGTTGATAACGCCCACACCATACATATCTGTACACCATACACTCCAAATCCAAGGCCTTCCGACGATCCAACGGGAAACATCGAGCCACAAACCAGACACGTGACAAGACCTTACACGCAACAAGCAGACCCCGCTGATAAATCGTCAAAGAACGGTGCGAGAAGAGGCCAACCGCAATCCCAACCGACCGAGAGACAGCACCCCAATTCCACTTCAAGGAGCGGTCATAGGAGGCAAACCAAGTAACCCCAAGAACGCGAAGCGAGGAGACCACCGGAAACCACGACCTATCCCACACTAGGCGGGAGGCCCACACACCGATCCCCATCAACTCCGACTTCGCCCGATTAAGAACAGCCCCCGTGGCGGACTCAAACCGCAGGAGAACGTCCTCGACAGCTCCAATAGAACCCTCCGAAGCTACAAACAGAACGGTGTCGTCAGCATACCCACAAATGGGCAGCCAAAGACCGGACGGTAGACAAGGAGGCACAATCAAAGAACATGCTTTCACCGTCCGAAAGAGAGGTTCCTGAAAAGTCACATACAAAAGCATTGACATGGGACACCCCTGACGAACGGAACGGCAAATAGGAAAAAAGGAACTAAAAAATCCATTCACACAAACGCGACTGCGACTCCGGACATACAACAAACGGACCCAACCCACAAACACCGCCGGAAACCCAAGCCGCTCCATAGCACTAAAAACAAACTCCAAAGACACCCGATCAAAGGCCTTTGACCAGTCCAAGCTGATCATAGCCGCCGAAAGCCGATACTCGGACGCATAGAGAAGCACGTCACGAAATAAAGCATTGCAATGCATCAGGGCACGGCCAGGCACACCACAAAACTGCTCCATAGAGACCACCGATGCAACGACACCGCGACAGCGACGCGCTAAAACCTTAGACAGAATTTTATAGTCAACATTCAAAAGCATAATAGGCCTCCAATTCAAAAACAACTGTAAATCGCCCGGCTTTGAGAGCAGCCACAGGATCCCGTCACAAAAGGAATCAGGCAGAGCACCGAACCGCAAACACGCCTGCACCACCTCCAAAAGCACCTCCCCCAACACATCCCAAAAGGTAAGATAGAACTCAATGGGCAGGCCATACGCACCCGGCACTCTCCCTGAACGAAACGACCGAACCACCTCCAGGAGCTCCACCGTGGAAACATCCTGCACCAACCAGGCACACTCCGCTTGCGACAAACCGGGGAAACACCTGTCCAAAGAGGAACCCGCGATCACACCATCCCCACGCACCTTCCCATAGAGCGCCTCCAACTCCCGCCGCGTAGTAATCAGAACACCCTCCGTGCTTAAAAGCACAGACCCATCAGTCTGCCGAAGGCCCTTGAGAAGAAAGGAACCCCGAGCAGACTTCTCCCTCCCTAAAAGAAAGGGAGAGAGCCTCTCCCCATCCACACGCTCAGCCACACGAGCACGCACGCAAACACCATCAGCCAACACCACACGCAAATCACAAATCCGCTCCTTACACTCAGAAATCGCACTAAAGCAGTCAACCCCAGCATTCAACCGCACATATAAACAAGACAAACACGCCTGAAGTAACCGCAGCAGACCAAACCTCCCGGCTGCCTCCCGCTTAGCAACAATCCCAAAAAAACCTCCGACACTTCATCTTATAACACTCCCACCAAACGAACAAAGAAGAGAAATCAGCCTTCCGGGCAACGATGCCAACCCACAAGGCCCGAAACTGCGCACAAATACGTGGACAACGCAATAACTGGCAATTTAGCTTCCACCACCCAGGCCCCACCCGCACCTGACTCCAGACACCAACCCGGACAACCACCAAACAATGATCCGAGAAGGCCACCGAGATCATGCGAAAATAAAAAACCCAGCACTCCCCACCAGAAACATAGAACCTATCCAACCTAGAACTCACCCCACGCGCAGCGAAGGTATATTCCAGCGAGCCACCACACAAAACAGCCGCATCGCAAAACCCGCACGTATGCAAAACCTCAATGAAAGCAGCCGAAACATTTCAAGGGTGAGTACTAGAGCAATCCCGCACACACGTAACACAATTAAAATCCCCCCAAAGATCAAATCCCGCGTATCATGCCGCAGGTATGGCAGAAGCCCCTCCCGAAAAAACAGCTCCCAATCATGACGATGCGCCACCCCAGAAGGGGCGTACACCGTCAAGAACGGAATCACAACCCCCAAATACTCAGCCCGAACAAACAAGATCCGCTGCTCTTCATCCATTTCCGTGTGAAGCATGGAAATAGATGCCCTCCGCGAAAACAACATCAGTGTCCCTCCAAAGGACGTCCTCGGCGGGTTCAACACACAACATGATACTCAGTATCATGTCGTATATTCCCTTTCACAGTATACACTCAAATGCTCTAATCTTTCTTACAAACGTGACTTAACATAAGCTTTCCCCCCTTCCATTTCTTTCTTTCTCTTTCCTTTTCTTTCTCTCTTCTCCCCTTTTTCTGTTCATTGTCTTCTCCTACGCTCTCTTGCTATCCTCTTCTTTTTCCTATTACTATCTCCTTCGGTGGTTATAATAGGAGCTGCCTCGTATGGGCCAATAGGCCTTCTGCAGTTCTCATTACTACTATCCCCTACACCTGACTTTCCTCCTCAGCTCTCTCTTGCCTATTTATTGCCTGACCCTACCTCCTCATCACAATCGACTTGAGAATGGTCCAGGACGGACCGAAACGTCGTCGTCCCTTCAATTTCTAGTGTGTGGTCTGGTCAACATGATACTCAGCACAGAACCCCTGCAAAACAGACACATCCCGAACATTGTGCTCCTGGATCATAGCCCCATCCACACGCTGCTCCCGAAGCACATCAACAAGGCGCAATTGGACCATCAGAGCATTCAGACCACGAACATTCAAAGACGCACAAACAATAGCAGGCGCCATCGAACCCATCAATGACCCCCAGCCCCTCCAGGTTCATCAGGGGGCACAGTGCCACCCACTGCAGAGGCATCATCAACATCTAGAGGCTCAACCCGCTGCCGCCCCACCGCCGAGGAATCCACCAGAATGCCGGGCCTCTGATCCCTCAGGAAGCGGACACTGCCGGCATCACCCTGCGAAGCACGCCGAGACCCCGCCGCCACTGACCAGGTATCGCCGACGTCCACCACCGACGAGGAAATCTTGCTGCCATCCAGCACTGCATCACCTCCGGAATCCACATCAGACACAGGAGAATTAGGAGGAGGAGGGGGGGCAGCAGCCAAGGCACAACTCAGTGAAGCCTCAACCCGGTTGCCAGGAGGCTCTCCACTGCATGAGCGCCCCCCCGCATCGCGCTTCCGGCAAGGAGCAGGGGAGGATGACGCCCCTAATGGATCGCACCCGTAGGGGGAGCGGAAAGCGGATGCGCAATGCAGGCAACAGGAACGCTGTCACCATCGACGCCGCGTCCATCACCCTCAGCGAACGCACCGCCCACAACGGGAGGCACCGATACGACACTCCCATCACCATGCCCATCCACCATCGAAGCACCAGGAACAGGATGCACCTCCACATCCACCGGAATTATTAGACGGGAAGCAGGAGCAGCCACGTCCTTCACCACAGCTGGTACAGGAGACACCACAGGCACAGACGAACCACCAGACACAACAGTCGCAGGTGCACCACCAGGCACATCCCCATGCCGAGGCCCGGCCAGGGAGGAACCATTCTCACGCAGGGGGGAAAAATCCCCCACACTGAACACAGAAGCAGTCTCCATGCGAGGAACCTCACACTAGGCAGCATCATGGTCCTCTTCCCCGCAGCGGAAACATGTGCGGGCCTGCCCTGGATAGAAAACACGGAGTGGAAGACCACAGCACATAACCTTAGAGGGGATGGACTCCGTGAGGTGCATATGCAGCGTGCGAGTACCAGACGGAGGCCCCACAGCAGCCCGGCACTAAACAAGTTGTATCGATGACGCATCACCGAACCATACCTCGCAAATACAGAGGAAAGCTCCGCCTCAGGAAACGTAACAGGTACCCCGTGCACGCTCACAATGGTCAGTGGACCCCACGGATCAGAGACAGTCACTGAAACAGCCGACTGAGGTAGGAGAGTCGTCCGCTCGTTCCAACGCCCCACAAACTGCTCGTATCCAGGTGACGTGGCAAACGTCACCGCCACTCGAGTGGGAGAAAATTTCTCGAGACCTAGGAGATCCTTAACATCCACATTCAGGGCATCCAGAATCGCAGTCGACACAAGTTCCCAATCCACCGCCGTAGAGAACTCCAGACGAGCAGTATTCACACGGCGGATGCGGCCACCACCAGCCGCCGCCATATTGCTGACCTCCGCCCGAGTCAGCTGGCGCCCCACACCAACGAGCAACCACCACCAGGCAGCGACAAACAGCTACTGGCAGCTAGAGCCCAACTTCCACACCCTCCAGTGGCAGAGGACGGAATCATACCATGAGTCGAGTTAGTACCTGTGTATTGACTCACCACACTCAAGTCAGGACAAGACAGTGACAGTCGAATTAGGAATTAGTGGTCGATTTGGGAAAGGTAAACTCCAGGCACCATCTTGAGTTTGTGGAAACAAGGGCCATCGTGCCAGTAATTTTATAGTTCGTGCATGGTAATTGTAAGAGGTTCAAAATCATTTGATTTTCAATCATCATTTGACCAGTTGATTGATGGCTCTACAGTTGGCCTGCAAGAAGATAGAACAACAAGGATTGAATATTCAGTCGTTTATCGACTGAATAGTGTATTTAATCCAGAGATTATCTATAGCGATTGTTGAGCGTCTGTTTGTTTGAATGAGGAGTTCTTGTATCAGTATTGTAGGCGCAGTGAATGAAGGTGAGAGTGATTACTGGTTTTATCGATTTGCCTGCTAAAGATTATAAAGATTTGATTATTATATGACCTTCGCCCAACAAGATTGATGGAGAAGAGAACGGTAGCCTAGTGGGAGCACAATTTGACGTAGAGACTCCATGGAAGAAGAATAATTGTTGAAGAAGTGAGCAGTGATTGACATTGTACCATATTCTTAAGTAATTGTTTTTGCATTGTTTCATAGAGTTATGTATGTTCCTGACAAATAGTGACTTTAACAAGAAAGAAACAATAATATTTAAGAAACGAGTTGATTATATTGATGCAATATTTACATGTATGTGACAGGATTGCCAACTCTGCTGAGTAGCTGCAGCTTGGGGTGTCTTTGACCAAGGTGCGTTCGACATGTTGGCAACCCCATCCAAGACACCATTTAATCTTAATTGCTCCTTTTCTTTTGTAATAAATGTTTGTCTGTTAAACGACTTTGTTTACTCTTGTCGCTGTTCAGGTTCTAGTTGAGAAAAAGAGAGAGCTGATAACCTCGACTTACAACCAAATAGGAGCAGAAATAAGGAGAACTTTCATGAAGAACACCCGTGTTCAGTGAGCAAAATGTAAGTCATCAGTTGCTTAGTTTGAGGGTGTGAACAGGAGACAATAAGCCTCAGCATTACTGAGCCCTGAGTTGGCAACATTAAACTCCTTCTCCCCAATTTAATTAAAATTCCGGTAGTTCCTAAGTGAGTGGCCTGGCATAGTATAGTGTCAGAGGAAGTAGCAGCTCGAGAGGGTATCTGCTGCTAGCTTTTTTATGTTACAATTTACAGCGTTTTAGGGGTTCCTGTCCAGGAGCTTCTCGTCTTCACTGTTGCACGCTTGTAATAAATTTGGGGCTCTGGTTTGGAAGATCCCCATTTAACACATTTGTAATATTATTCAGCAGCTTAAGGCTATACTATCACATACTCATAATAATCAGATCAAAATTGTAAACCCATCTCTCTATTATTAATCACAAACTCCTGCTTATTATAATCACTAGTTATCAGAAACAAACATAAAACTATAAACCAATATACAAACAATTATCTAAGCGTATGGTGTAATGTCAGTTTTATGGATACATTCTTTAAAAAATTATTATTCGTCCGTGGAGTCTCTTTAATTAAGTAAAACTGCGACTTACTAAGCTACCGTTCTCTTCCTCGTCAGTCATGCTGGGCATACCTTGAGGTTACCTTGAGATGATATCGGGGCTTAGCGTCCCCGCGGCCCGGTCCTAGACCAGGCCACTTATTTGTTACACACCCCCAGGAAGCAGCCCGTAGCAGCTGTCTAACTCCCAGGTACCTATATACTGCTAGGTAGCAGAGGCATCAGGGTGAAAGAAACATTTTGCCCATTTGTCTCCTCCTCCACCGGGGGATCGAACCCGGAACCTCAGGACTTCGAATCTGAAGTGTTAATTTTTTTCTTATGAAATGAAAAAGCTATTCATTTCATTATGTATGAGTTAATTATTTTTAATTTGAGTTAAAACTAACGTAGATATAAGACCTAACCCAACCTACCCTACCTACCTTAACTTATCTTAAGCTAACCTAAACTAGCGTAACTATATCAATAATTTGTGTTCCTAATATAATTTATCAATACTAATTCAAATAAACATATTGGAATTTATTATATATATATATATATATATATATATATATATATATATATATATATATATATATATATATATATATATATATATATATATATATATATATATATATTATAATATATATAAACCTACTTTCTGAGAAGTTCTTCATCCTACAGCAGCCCTAAATTAAATGTGTATGACACCCTTCTGAGGTCCATGCTGGTGAAAGTCCTGAACCTGCCATTGGAAGACTCTCAATGGGAGAAAGCAACCCTCCCCGTTAGACTCGGCGGCCTTGGTGTCCGCATAGCCTCCCAGATGCTCTACCAGCCTTCCTTTCCTCCTCCCATGCATTGCACGATCTCGTAAGAGATATCCTACCTGATTTCCTGAGTAATTCAGCAGGAATACACGATCCTTCTTTCACTGAATGTTCAAATCAGTGGAATGTTCTTGCAGCCCCAGCACCCATCATAGAACCAACAAAAAAACTTAAACAGTCCAGCTGGGACCAACCGCTAGTATAAAAAATTGCTGGTCCCATACCTTGAGGTGCTTCCGGGGCTTAGTGTCCCCGCGGCCCGGTCGTCGACCTAGGCCTCCTGGTTGCTGGACTGATCAACCAGGCTGTTAGACGCGGCTGCTCGCAGCCTGATGTATGAGTCACAGCCTGGTTGATCAGGTATCCTTTGGAGGTGCTTATCCAGTTCTCTCTTGAACACTGTGAGGGGTCGGCCAGTTATGTCCCCTTATGTGTAGTGGAAGCGTGTTGAACAGTCTCGGGCCTCTGATGTTGATAAAGTTCTCTCTCAGAGTACCTGTTGCACCTCTGCTTTTCAACGGGGGTATTCTGCACATCCTACCATGTCTTCTGGTCTCATGTGATGTTATTTCTGTGTGCAGGTTTGGGACCAGCCCCTCAATTATTTTCCACGTGTAAATTATTATGTATCTCTCCCGCCTGCGCTCAAGGGAGTACAGATTTAGGCTCTTTAGTCGGTCCCAGTAATTTAGATGTTTTACTGAGTGGATTCTAGCAGTAAAGGATCTCTGCACGCTCTCCAGGTCAGCAATTTCTCCAGCTTTGAAAGGGTCTGTCATTGTGCAGCAGTACTCCACTCTAGAGAGCACAAGCGTTTTGAAAAGTATCATCATCGGTATAGCATCTCTAGTGTGAAAAGTTCTTGTTATCCAACCTGTCATTTTTCTTGCAGTTGTGACGGCTACTTTATTGTGTTCTTTAAAGGTAATGTCTTTCGTCATGAGTACACCCAGATCCTTTACATTGCCTTTTCGTTCTATGTTATGATTTGCCTGAGTTTTGTACGTGGTTTCTGTTTTTATATTTTCAATTTTTCCGTAGCGCATGAGCTGGAACTTATCCTCGTTAAACACCATATTATTTTCTGTAGCCCATAGAAAGACCTGATCTACATCTGATTGGAGGTTTGCCATGTCCTCTATGTTGCCAACTCTCATGAAAATCCTAGTGTCATCTGCAAAGGATGATACAGTGCTATAGGTTGTGTTCTGGTCTATGTCCGATATGAGGATGAGAAAAAGTACTGGTGCAAGCACAGTACCCTGGGGGACTGAGCTCTTCACGGTTGATGGGCTGGATTTTATTTTGTTGACTATTACACATTGAGTTCTGTTAGTCAGGAAATTGTAGAACCATCTGCCTATTTTCCCGGTAATTCCTTTTGAACGCATTTTATGTGCAATAACACCATGGTCACATTTATCAAAAGCTTTTGCGAAATCTGTGTAAATTACATCAGCGTTTTGTTTGTCTTCCATAGCATCTAATGCCATATCATAGTGGTCCAGCAACTGCGACAGGCAAGAGCGCCCTCTTCTGAAACCATGTTGTCCGGGGTTATGGAGATGCTGTGATTCCATGTATTTTGTGATCTTACTTCTTAGCAGCTCTCTCAAAATTTTTATAATGTGCGATGTTAGTGCTATCGGTCTGTAATTTTTTGCCTCTGCCTTATTTCCTGCTTTATGGAGTGGTGCTATCTCTGCTGTTTTTAGTATGTCAGGGATAACGCCAGTATCTAGGCTTTGTCTCCACAGAATGTCTCTCCCATGCTCAGAGTCGCAAAATCAGATAAGGAGAAAGCCCGCCCCAGAGCAGTGCCTGACCCCCATGCAGGAGACTTCCTCCTGGCAGTACCCATGTCGGCAATGGGCACGCGTCTAGATCCAGAATCCCTTCATGTAGTAGTGGCCCTCCGCCTTGGTGCCCCAACTCACACTGAATACAAGTGTATTTGCAACAGGGTGGAAGCAGACCAATATGGACTGCATGGGTTGCATTGCGGAAGCATAAAGGGCTGGCATGCGAGACACAACGAGGTCAATGACATCATGAAGAGGAGCCTCGTCTCAGCTCAGTGCCCAGCGGAGAGAGAACCTCACATCCCAGGGGACCAAAACCCGGATTTTCCCGCACTTCGCCCTGATGGCATCACCATATACTCTTGGAAAAAGGGCAGGCACTTGGTGTGGGACTACACGTGTGTGTATCCACCTTGGCTGACACCTATGTACACTTCGGTGCTGATCATGCAGGTAAGGCGGCCAACCACAGGGAAAGAGCAAAATCAGCCAAATATAGGCGATTTAGAAGGTGAATTCATCTTTGATCCCATAGCGTCTGAGACGCATGGCCCCTGAGGCAAGAGTGCCTTGGGATCTCTAAAGGAATTGGGCTCCAAGCTCATTGACGTCCCCAGGGACCCAAGAGCTGTCAGTTTTTTGCTTCAACGCCTCAGTGTAGCGATTCATAGGGGAAACGCCTGCTGCATCTTCAGTACCCGTCCTGAAGCGGAGGAGCTTCAAGAGATCCATACTCTCTTTGTATCAACCAATGTATATCTTGTAACCTTTAAACATATAATAAAGCAAAAAAATTAAAGGAAGGGGTGGTAGGAGAAAAGCACACAGAAATTGTATTGGAGGGGACCTAAACATTCCCTCTAATGCGTTATGTGTGGTTTCCTCCGAGGCTAAGGGTCCCCTTTCTTCCAGCCAGAGGTGGTACTCCCTTTTTATATATATATATATATATATATATATATATATATATATATATATATATTGTTGAATATGATGGAAAGGGTAAGATTAATAATTCTAACACGAATCTTCTCAATATTTCTTACGTTCTTCACTGTCGAGGGTAATTGATAAAGTAACTCTCCAAAATTAATTCCTTTTATTCCTGGTCTGATGCCTGAATGCGCGTTTCGTAATTCCTTATTACATTTTCAAAAGGCCGCTTCTCGGCCTTTTGGCTAAGATGTAAGTGTGAAGGATGACGTCATTAACTATTAGCAATGTCTGTGTAGGGTCACTGAGGTGACGAAATTTTGGGATGACTGGAGGTGACTGTTTAATCCCCTTGAGCGAAATGGCAGAGACTAGGAGGGGTACCTTTTAACTCCAATTTTGTAAAATATTATATGATTGAAAGGAGAGATTGATAAATGATTCACATGCTTTACACAGGGCGACGCTACAGCTGGTGACCCAGGATTCACATGGGGTGATGCTACAGGTGGTGACCCATGGTTCACACGGGGTGACGCTACAGGTGGTGACCCATGGGTTACGGACCCGAGTCCAGCGTCGGAGCACGGAGCAGTGACGACAACGCCATCTGTGAGTCCGCTCCCGAAACCCACTCCAAATGGACAACGCCATCTAGTGAGGACGGGATATACCGGCTATACGTGCTGGATTCCCGTCTTAATTGGCTCGTGGAATAGCTGCTGCTGACCTCTGGTGTGGTGGCGCTTAGACAGTGAACGCCATCTATGGAGCAAAGAGGTGGACGTTTGTGTCTAAGTGAGGTTCCCTAGAGCGTCCCAGTATTAATGACGTGTCTGATTGCAGAGTCGACCTGGGACTGCTATATTGGACGATGGATCAGTCTACCCAAGGCAACCAAGGTCTCTTCACGAGTCTGCTGAAGAAGCTGTGAGTCAACCCCGGACGAACTCTGTTGAGAGTATTAGCCTGCCAGTGACGTGGCAGTGTCGGGAATCGCCTTATCCAGGGCTGGCTGGTGGAAGAGACTAGCCACTGTGGTGCTTAATGAGGAGAGTGATCAGCAGGATCACACGAGGCTCCTGCCTAGGGCTCGCAACCCTAGTATTGGTCGTGGAGTGGCCTACAGAGTGAAGCTGATCGATACCTGCCAGCTACAGGCTGGATTGTGGTTGAAGGCCTCCACGACGGAGCACCCAGTGGGACTGTGATTTGGCTGGCCTGTGACCAGGGGTAGATTCGCCAAGAGAATCATAGAGGATTCATCGTGGGCCACGGAAGAAGGAACCAGGGCTACCCAGAGTGAGCACCGTGGAGCATCCAGTGTCTTCGGAGGAAGACAACTCTGTACATAATAGTGTAGTTATAATATAACCCCCCGCGTGTGACTGATATTTATTTATTCTTGGTGATGAAAATATATATATAAATCAGAACATTTGTATCCCTCCCCCTTTAATTTACCTTGCGTTATGGAACACACCCCTTGAAAGCCTCTACTAACTTGGGGCCGGATTCCCAAACTCTACTAACATCAGAGAAGAACCCGGTTGCGTCCCAGTAGGGCCGTAACACCATGGTTCAAAATGCAGACGACGCTGTATTTGGTTACCAATGATGTAAACCAGGGGTCAACACTGCAGAAGAACACCCATTGACTAACACTGCATGTGACCCATGATTCACACCAATGGTAATGTTGCATATGACTTATGATTCACTCTGCAGTTGGCCAATGATTCATTCAATGAGCAACGCAGGATGTGACTCATGAGTCACTCCAGGGTCAACATTACAGGTAAACGATAACCTTACCTTTACAAAAGTTCTAAAATCGATTCTTTTATTTTCAATTCGTTTTACATTATGTTTCATATACAGCTATTTTCATCCTGTATCCTGGGGTGCAGGATGAGTATAAGATATGTACCAACCTATGTTCATCCTGTACCCCAGACCATTCCCTTTGCTAATTTGGGTGAGGCCACACACTAGCCCCAAGTGTGTGCCCTCCAGCTCTAAACAGACAGACCGACAGAAATTCTTTCTGATGGCATTCTTCTCGAGGTGATTTCGGGGCTTTTTAGTGTCTCCGCGGCCCGGTCCTCGACCAGGCCTCCACCCCCAGGAAGCAGCCCATGAGAGTTGACTAACTCCCAGGTACCTATTTACTGTTAGGTAACAGAGGCATCAGGCTGAAAGAAACTCTGCCCATCGTTTCTCGCCGGCGCCCGGGATCGAACTCGGGACCACAGGATCACGTGTTCAGCTTGCTGTCCGCTCGGCCGGCTGGCCCCTCCGACCTTCTAGCATACTAGAAAGGGTTCCCGGCATTGACCGGATCTGTGATTTTTCCTCTTGTTACGAACCCGACATCCTCATCGGAACAGGGAGTAGTGACTTCAGCACCATCTGTGAGTCTACTCTCTAACTCCCATGCTACCGGATACCATACGAACAACACCATGTAGTGGTAGTAGCCTGATGACTCCAGTTTCCTGCCTTCGCCAGCCAGAGAGGTCGTTGTGAGTGACCTCTGGTGAGATGGCGAATCAAGACCAGCGCCACCTAGGGTGTGCTACAGAGCACAATGCCAACTTCCCAGTGGGTTAGTGGTATTTCCTGGTTTTACCAGTACCGGCAAGGTACTGGTGAAACGACATTTTGACATTTTTGTGTTCACAGAGGTGACGTCTGGGGGCAGTGGTACTGGAGACGGCAGTTCGTCTTGGGCAGTCCACGGTCTCCCGACATGGTCCTGGAAAAATGACCATTTAAGCCGCCACCGTTCCGAAGCAATGTGGTAGCTGCTAGTTACATGGTGTTAAAAGAGATCGGCGTGCCTCCGGGACTGGCTTAGGGGAGAGACTGACGACAGGGAGGTGCCTGTCGAGTAGTGCTGGTAGTTGGACGCTAGAGGCTGCCGCCAGGGGATCGCTACCCGTGTAGTGGTTTGTGACCCCGCTCAGCGTGTGGCTGAGGTCCTCTGCCAGTGAGTAGCTGGAGAGCGGTCGTGGGGTACAGGCACCTCGTGACACTGTCGGTGGGCTGGCCCACGTACAGGTGAACTCGCCAGTATTTTTCCCAGTAAGGTTGGATACGCTACTGGGCAGTGGAGAAACACTGGGTTTTGACGAACTCTGCACATGAGCACATTTAATATCCTGAGTGAAAGGATATCCTTGTATATAGGTGTAGAAATAGCCTATCTGTTCTTTTATATATATGAACGGTGATGGTGTACGTTTATATATACTTAACGGTGATGGTAAAATATATAATACATTGGTGAAAGGAACAGTGTTTTGTTCATCCCCTCCCCTTCATTTTGCACTATATTAGCCACTTTCTTGAAAGCGTACTACCTACTCTGGGTCGGATACGACACATAGGCTCCTCCAACAAGAACCCAGTTACTGGTCCTAAGTGGCCGTAATACCTCTAAACATACAAAACGAAAAAGCAACGTCAGCACATTACTTTTAAATACCCTTCCCTTTTCCTGGTCCACTCCCCTTTTCCCCTGCTGACCCACTCCCCTTCCCCCCTCCTGAACCACTCTCTCTCTCTCTCTCTCTCTCTCTCTCTCTCTCTCTCTCTCTCTCTCTCTCTCTCTCTCTCTCTCTCTCTCTCTCTCTCTCTCTCTCTCTCTCTCTCTCTCCCCTTGTCCTTTCCTCTCCCCCCCCCTCCATCCTGCTCAACTTTTAGTTGAGCAGGATGGTTTAGTTTTAATATTCCTTTTAAGAAAAGGAATATTAGGGCGGTACCCATTGGTTCCCGGGTGCTCTCTCCATCCTCTCGTCTTCTCCTTCCGCTCGTCGTCCCCACCGGTCCTCCTTCACCTTCCTCTTTCCCTCATCTCGTCGTCCCCACTCCTTCATCCTGCCCTCCCCCCTCATCTTCTCCAATCACCTTGTCCTTAACACCACCCCTCCCTTCACTTATTCCGCCATTCGCATCTTTCTTTCACTGTAACGGTTTTTACCCAGTCTGTTGACATTCACCCATTCAGTGGAAAGGATCCAATCCTCCTGGAATCTTGGTTCTCTAGTGTAAAAGCTACAGTAAGGGACAAGGGGACTGCTGTCACAGATGCAGACTATATCAATATGGCGACGTCCACTCTTAACTATAAAACCGTAGATGCATATCGCGTAGCAGAATCATATGACTTAAAGAAAATTGTGAAGTGGGACGACTTTAAACAATTCTATCATAAGAGATAATCCTCAGCTGTCGATCATGATTCCTTTGGCATTGCTCACCAAATAGCTAATGCAGTAATGCGTCCTGATGAAATACGTAACGCTTTCAGAAGACGTCTAGATAAGCTACATAGCTCACTGAAGTCAGCTTTGACGGGTTCAGTATGAGAAGCACTGGGAAGCCTCACCAAGGACAATGTGTGTAGACCACTGACGTTTAGTGCCATGCAGCGTCATGCCCCCGAGGCCATACTGAAGGACATAGAAACTAAGGACTTTGGTCCAAGCAACACTATTTGGGAATTAATGGATGAAATGGTAGATTCCAACGAGAGGCTAAAGAACCCATAACCCTGTGAACTTTGTTATGCGTTCTTTCCCTAGTAACGTTCAGACTCATGCTTGGTCTCCTCTACCCCCTCATATGGCCCAAGCTCATACTCCAGGACTAATTCTCCTCAGTATCCTCCACGCCCGCGAACGCCAGAATGCTTTAACAGTGGTAAACCAGGCCACTGTAAGGCAGAATGCACCTCAAACAACACTCGTTATCAACCGCATGCCAGACATAACAATGCAGGCCATATTAACTATTACAACCGTCTACATTGCACATTTCACCATAGATCTGGCCACGACATGTCAAAATGCCAAGCCGCTCGTGCACCGTTCTGCACCTTCCACCAGCTGCCTGGTCATGACACTGCTGTAATAACCCAGCTAACCGCTATAGCCCTGCTCCTCCCGCCCATAACCAAGCACATGCTGTAACCCGTAAGCAGCGCCGACAGAGCCCTGCACGTGCTCCTGCAACCCGACCTGCTGCCCCATGTTAGGTTTGCGAGGACTTACAATCACAACACAGATGATCACTCATGATGAACACTCACGGCATTACAGCCTTTTTGCATAACACAGACCAGACCTACGGACACCCAGACCAGATCAACGGACACCAAGACCAGATCAACGGACACCCAGACCAGACCTACGGACACCGAGACCAGATCTACGGACATCCAGACCAGACTTACGGACACTCAGACCAGACCTACGGACACTCAGACCAGACCTACGGACACCCAGACCAGACCTACAGACACCGAGACCAGACCTACTGACACTCAGACCAGACCTACGGACACTCAGACCAGACCTACGGACACCCAGACCAGACCTACAGACACCGAGACCAGACCTACTGACACCCAGACCAAACCAACAGACACCTAGGCCAGACCTACGGACACCCAGACCTCACCTACAACTAACTCTCAATCGGGGAAGGCATAACAGCCTTCGTAAACAGCATAACATATGGAGGCGTGCCAACCTCCCTGCATATTCAGTTCTTGGCTAATCTTTTAAAACACTTTTGGCACACAACACTTGTGGCTCACAACACTTGTGGCACACAACACTTGTGGCACACAACACTTGTGGCTCACAACACTTGTGGCTCACAACACTTGTGGCACACAACACTTGTGGCACACAACACTTGTGGCTCACAACACTTGTGGCTCACAACACTTGTGGCTCACAACACTTGTGGCCACTTGTGGCACACAACACTTGTGGCACACAACACTTGTGGCTCACAACACTTGTGGAACACAACACTTGTGGCACACAACACTTGTGGCTCACAACACTTGTGGCTCACAACACTTGTGGCACACAACACTTGTGGCACACAACACTTGTGGCACACAACACTTGTGGCTCACAACACTTGTGCACACAACACTTGTGGCACACAACACTTGTGGCTCACAACACTTGTGGCTCACAACACTTGCGGCTCACAACACTTGTGGCACACAACACTTGTGGCTCACAACACTTGTGGCACACAACACTTGTGGCTCACAACACTTGTGGCTCACAACACTTGTGGCACACAACACTTGTGGCCAACCCGTTCTCGCAAATTCGTAGAGTCAATATTGACTTATTAACTACGTGCATAGGTGATATACTAAACATAATAGATACCCTTAAAAAGATTCATAGAAAACACCGACCTTACCTAACCTTGTTAGTATCTTAAGATAAGCATCTTATTGCTTCGTAATTACAATTATTACTTAACCTATACCTATTATAGGTTAGGTAATAATTGTAATTACGAAGCAATAAGATGCTTATCTTAACATACTAAGTAGGTTAGGTAAGGTCGGTGTTTTCTATGAAGCTTTTCAAGGGAAACTATTATGTTAAGTATGTCACCTATGCACATATTTAATAAGTCAATATTGACTTATTAAATTTGCGAGAACGGGTTGTTGTGGCACACAACACTTGTGCACACAACACTTGTGGCACACAACACTTGTGGCACACAACACTTTTGGCACACAACACTTGTGGCTCACAACACTTGTGGCACACAACACTTTTGGCACACAACACTTGTGGCTCACAACACTTGTGGCTCACAACTTCTGTGGCATACAACACCTGTGGCACACAACGCCTGTGGCACACAACACTTGTGGCACACAACACTTGTGGCTCACAACACTTGTGGCTCACAACTTCTGTGGCACACAACACTTGTGGCACTCAACACCTGTGGCACACATGTGGAACGTGTGTTCGCCACATATGTGTTGTCGTATATAACTCATGTGGAACACAACACTTGTATTGTATAAAAGAAATGTAATATAAAACTTTAATTGTATTGTTTCCTTCAGCAATATATACACTTTTGCAGATAGTATACATGATGCAACATCTTCCTCTGTATTTCGGTATATTAAAGCGCCTTCAATATCTACCGGTGTATCTTGGTAGAAATACTCATTTGTGTACATGAATATTGGTGTATTTCTCTTTTGATGTATAGTGTGCTTAATGTCTATGGGACGAAGTTCACAGTACATAGTGGCACCAGTACAGAGTGGCACCAGTACAGAGTGACACCAGTACAGAGTGGCACCAGTACAGAGTGGCACCAGTACAGTGTGGCACCAGTACAGTATGGCACCAGTACAGACTGGCACCAGTACAGAGTGGCACCAGTACAGAGTGGCACCAGTACAGTGTGGCACCAGTACAGTATGGCACCAGTACAGAGTGGCACCAGTACAGAGTGGCACCAGTACAGTGTGGCACCAGTACAGTAGGGCACCAGTACAGAGTGGCACCAGTACAGAGTGGCACCAGTACAGAGTGGCACCAGTACAGTGTGGCACCAGTACAGAGTGGCACCAGTACAGAGTGGCACCAGTACAGAGTGGCACCAGTACAGAGTGGCACCAGTACAGTATGGCACCAGTACAGAGTGGCACCAGTACAGTGTGGCACCAGTACAGTGTGGCACCAGTACACAGTGGCACAAGTTCACAGTGGCACCAGTACAGTGTGGCACCAGTACAGAGTGGCACCAGTACAGAGTGGCACCAGTACACCGTGGCACAAGTTCACAGTGGCACCAGTACACAGTGGCACCAGTACACAGTTGCACCAGTACAGAGTGGCAGCAGTACAGAGTGGCACCAGTACAGTGTGGCACCAGTACAGAGTGGCACCAGTACAGAGTGGCACCAGTACAGAGTGGCACCAGTACAGAGTGGCACCAGTACAGTATGGCACCAGTACAGAGTGGCACCAGTACAGTGTGGCACCAGTACAGTGTGGCACCAGTACACAGTGGCACAAGTTCACAGTGGCACCAGTACAGTGTGGCACCAGTACAGAGTGGCACCAGTACAGAGTGGCACCAGTACACAGTGGCACAAGTTCACAGTGGCACCAGTACACAGTGGCACCAGTACACAGTTGCACCAGTACAGAGTGGCAGCAGTACAGTGTGGCACCAGTACAGAGTGGCACCAGTACAGAGTGGCACCAGTACACAGTGGCACAAGTTCACAGTGACACCAGTACAGAGTGGCACCAGTACAGAGTGGCACTAGTATACATTGTCACCAGTACTCAGTGGCACCAGTTCCCAGTGGCACCAGTTCAGAGTGGCACCAGTACACAGTGGCACCAGAATACACTGGCACCAGTTCATAGTGACACCAGTTCACAGTCGCACCAATTCACAGTCGCACCAGTTCACAGTCGCACCAGTTCACAGTCGCACCAGTTCACAGTCGCACCAGTTCACAGTCGCACCAGTTCACAGTCGCACCAGTTCAAAGTCGCACCATTACAGAGTGGCTCCAGTTCACAGTGGCACCAGTTCATAGTGGAACCAGTTCACAGTGGCACCATTACAGATTAGCACCAGTTCTCAGTGGCTCCAGTACAGAGTGGCACCAGTACAAAGAGACACCAGTTCATAGTGGAACCAGTTCACAGTGGCACCAGTACAAAGTGACACCAGTTCTCAGTGGCACCAGTACAAAGTGACACCAGTTCATAGTGGCATCAGTACAAAGTGACACCAGTTCCCAGTTGCACCAGTTCACAGTGACACCAGTACACAGTGGCTCAAGTTCACAGTGGCACCAGTACACAGTGGCACCAGTTCACAGTGGCACCAGTTCACAGTGGCACCAGTTCACAGTGGCACCAGTTCACAGTGGCACCAGTTCACAGTGGCACCAGTTCACAGTGGCACCAGTTCACAGTGGCACCAGTTCACAGTGGCACATGTTCACAGTAGCACCAGTTCACAGTAGCACCAGTTCCCAGTGGCACAAGTTCACAGTGGCACAATTTCACAGTGGCACCAGTACACAGTACACAAACCCCGAACCCTCCCTGCCCCCACTCAAATGTCCAGCCACCTCTCCCTCCCCCCCTCACCCAACTCCCACCCTGCTTCCCTTCCCCTACTCCCACCATATGCCACTTCCCCCCCCCCTCTCCCCTGTCATCCCACCACCTTCATCCCATACCCTCCCTGCCCTCCCTTTCCCCACCCCCCCCTTTCACAGAAGAAAGTGAGTCCCAAGGTAATGTACACTAACATAGATTAGATTACAAATAAAACAAATGAATGTGGAGAATGGGTACTTGAAGAAAACCCAGACATAATAGCACTCACAGAAACAAAGCAAACGAAAACCATAACAAATGCAATGTTTCCACTGGACTACTGTGTTGTGAGGAAAGAGAGAGGGAAGAGGAGGTGGTGGTGGTGCAGCTCTGCTGGTAAGAAAATTATGGGATTTTGAGAAAATGGTTATTCAGGGCTGTGAAGGTTTCAGTGACTATATAACAGGTACAATAGCAACTGGAGGACAAAAAATTGTAGTCCCAGTCATATATATAACCCGCCACCAAATGACAGAAGACCCAGACAGGAATATGATAGAAACAACATGGCCACCATTATTTTAATAGAGAGAACAATGTCTCTCGCAAGTAGAAATGATATGGACTACTAATCATGGAGGATTTCAACCACGGGAAGAGTGATTGGGAGAACAGAGACCCGCATGGAGGACCAGATACATGGAGAGCTAAGCTGCTGGACGCGGCAACAAGAAACTTTCTAAGCCAGCATATTAAGGGATCGACAAGAACGAGAGGAGTGGATGAACCAGCTATGCTTGATCTGATATTTACGCTTAATGAGTGGGATATAAGGGAGGTTAAGATGGAAGCACCCTTGGGAATGAGTGATCACAGTGTATTGATCTTTGAATACTTGGTAGAGCTCGGACTTATTTCCCCCCAAAAAGAACTAGAAAACAAAAGGCTAGCATACCGAAAAGGGAATTATGAGGGGATGAGAAGTTTCCTAAGGAATATACCATTGGACACAGACCTCAAAGCTTACTCGGTACAAGACATGATGTACTATGTCACCCAAAAGTGTCAGGAGGCAGTAAACAGGTTTATCCCGGCCCAAAGGGAAAAATCTAAGAAGCAGAAAAAGAATCCATGGTTTAACAGGGCATGTATGGAAGCAAAGGTACTGAACACAAGGACGATATCTTGAGGTTATCTTCAGATGATTTCGGGGCTTTTTAGTGTCCAGCGGCCCGGTCCTCCACCAGGCCTCCACCCCCAGGAAGCAGCCCGTGACAGCTGACTAACACCAGGTACCTATTTACTGCTAGGTAACAGGGGCATAGGGTGAAAGAAACTCTGCCCATTGTTTCTTGCCGGCGCCTGGGATCGAACCCAGGAGCACAGGATCACAAGTCCAGCGTGCAGTCCGCTTGGCCGACCGACTCCCCGGGCTTGGAGGAAATTCCGAAATAACAGAGCACCACAAAGCAGAGAGAACCAGGAATGAGTATGTTAGTGTAAGAAGGGAAGCAGAGAAAAATTATGAAAATGATATAGCAAGCAAAGCCAAGACCGATCCAAAGCTACTCCACAGTCACATCAGGAGGAAAACAACAGTGAAAGAACAGGTAATAAAACTTAGAACAGGCGAGGACAGGTATACAGAGAATGATAAAGAGGTGTGTGCAAGGAACTCAACAAGCTGGTTCCAGGAGGTCTTCACAATAGAACATGGTGAGGTCTATGCACTAGGAGAGGGGGCAGTAAACCAGGCGGCCTTGGAATGGTTCGAAATTAAAAGAGATGAGGTAAAGAGACACCTGTTGGATCTGGCTGTGAGAAAGGCTGTTGGTCCAGATGGGATCTCACCATGGGTTTTGAAAGAGTCTGCAGAGGCACTCTGCTTACCACTCTCCATAGTGTATAGTAGGTCACTGGAGACGGGAGACCTACCAGAAATATGGAAGGTGGCTAATGTGGTCTCAATATACAAAAAGGGTGACAGACAAGAGGCACTGAACTACAGGCCAGTGTCCTTAACTTGTATACCATGCAAGGTGATGGAAAAGACCGTGAGAAAAAATCTTGTAACACATCTGGAGAGAAGGGACTTCGTGACAAATCGCCAACATGGGTTCAGAGAGGGTAAATCTTGCCTTGCTGGCTTAATAGAATTCTACGACCAGGTGACAAAGATTAAGCAAAAAAGAGAAGGCTGGGCGGACTGCATTTTCTTGGACTATCGGAAAGCCTTTGATACAGTCCCCCATAAGAGGCTGGTAATATGCTGGAGAGACAGGCAGGTGTAACTGGAAAAGTGCTCCAGTGGATAAGGGAGTACCTAAGCAATAGGAAGCAAAGAGTTACAGTGAGGGACAAGACCTCAGATTGGCGTGAAGTCACCAGTGGAGTCCCACAGGACTCTGTACTCGGTCCTATCCTGTTTCTGATATACGTAAATGATCTCCCAGAGGGTATAGACTCATTCCTCTCAATGTTTGCTGACGATGCCAAAATTATGAGAAGGAATAAGACAGAGGAGGACTGCTTGAGTCTTCAAGAAGACCTAGACAAACTTAAGGAATGGTCGAATAAATGGTTGTTAGAGTTTAACCCAAGCAAATGTAATGTAATAAAGATAGGCGTAGGAGCAGGAGACCAGTTACAAGGTATCATTTGCGATATGAAATTCTTCAAGAGTCAGAGAGAGAGAAAGACCTGGGGGTTGATATCACGCCAGACATGTCCCCTGATGCCCATATCAAGAGGATTACATCAGCAGCATATGCCAGGTTGGGTAACATAAGAACGGCATTTAGACACTTGTGCAAGGAATCATTCAGAACTTTGTATACCACCTATGTCAGACCAATCCTAGATTATGCAGCCCCAGCATGGAGTCCATATCTAGTGAAGCATAAGACCAAACTAGAAAAAGTTCAAAGTTTTGCCACCAGACTAGTACCTGGGCTGAGTGGTATGAGCTACAAGGAGAGACTACGTGAATTATACCTCACGTCGCTAGAAGATAGAAGAGTTAGGGGGGGATATGATCTCCACGTACAAGATTCTCAGAGGAATTGACAGTGTAGATAAAGACAGGCTACTTAACACAAGGGGCACACGCACTAGAGGACACAGGTGGAAATTGAGTGCTCAAATGAGCCACAGAGATATTAGAAAGATTTTTTTTAGTGTCAAAGCTGTTGGCAAATGGAATATATTAGGCAGTGATGTGGTGGAGACTGACTCCATACACAGTTTCAAATGTAGATATGATAGAGCCCAATAGGCTCAGGAACCTGTACACCCGTTGATTGACAGTTGAGAGGCGGGACCAAAGAGCCAGAGCTCAACCCCCGCAAGCACAAATAGGTGAGTACAAATAGGTGAGTGCAGTAGCACAAGTTCACAGTGGCATCAGTTCACAGTGGCACCAGTACACAGTGGCACAATCTCACAGTGGCACAAGTTCACAGTGGCACCAGTACACAGTGGCACCTGTTCACAGTGGCTCCAGTACAACGTGACACCAGTTAACAGTGGCACCACTTTACAGTGGCACCAGCTCACAGTGGCACCAGTACACAGTGGCACTATTACAGAGTGGTACCCGATCACAGTGGCACCAGTTCACAGTGGCACCAGTACACAGTGGCATCAGTTCACAGTGGCACCAGTTCACAGTGGCACCAGTTCACAGTGGCACCAGTTCACAGTGGTACCAGTTCACAGTGGTACCAGTACAGAGTGGCACAAGTTCACTTTGTCACCACTTCACAGGTAAGTACATCCATGCAGTGAAACTCGGTTTAAATTCATTAATCTTCTACACAACATATTCATTGTTGGACATGTGGGGTAGGAGCGCATATTGGACTTTGCAATTCTTTACATAGCATTGGCAAAGAATTATAAACCAGTTGCACTAACTTGCCACATAATGAAAATATTTGAGAGTGTGATTAGGAGTCAGGTCACCAATTTCATGGAGACCAATAATCTTCACAACCCAGGCCAACATGGATTTCGAGCGGGAAGATCGTGCCTCTCACAGCTACTTGATCACTACGACAAAGTCACTGAGCCATTAGAAGAAAAACAGAATGATGATGTGGTATACACGGACTTCGTAAATGCTTTCGATAAATGTGACCATGGAGTGATAGCACACAAAATGAGATCAATGGGAATAACCGGTAAAGTAGGACGCTGGATACTCAGTTTTGTGTCAAACAGGACTCAACGAGTAACAGTCAATCATATAAAATCGAGTACAAGCGCAGTTGAAAGCTCTGTACCTCAGGGTACAGTCCTTGCACCGCTGCTTTTCCTTATTCTTATATCAGATATAGACAAAAATACAAGGCACAGCTTCGTATCATCCTTTGCAGATAACATAAAAATCAGCATGAAAATTACCTCGGTTGAAGACATTGAAAAACTTCAAACAGATGTTAATAAAGTTTTCATCTGGGCAACAAAACATAACATGATGTTTAACAGTGATAAATTCCAGGTACTCAGGTACGGGAAGAATGAGGACCTTAAAAATAATACAGGGTACATAATACAATAAAATGTGCCCATAGTAGGAAAACAGCATGTAAAGGATTTGGGAATACTGATGTCTGACGACCTAACGTTCAGGGAGCATAATCAAGCAAATATTGCGTAAGCAAGAAAACTGATCGGATGGATTACGAGAACTTTTCAATCCAGGGATCCCATCAGAATGGTTGTACTCCTCAACTCACTTGTGTTGTCCCGTCTTGAGTACTGCTCAGTACTCACTTCCCCCTTCAGAGCAGGAGAGATTGCTGAAATAAAGGGAATACAGAGAACATATACGGCTCGCATAGACGCGATAAAGCACCTAAATCATTGGGATCGTCTCAAAGCCCTCCAAATGTACTCATTAGAAAGAATTGGAATTGGAACTATGAGGAGAAAGCGCGAAGCCATTATGACTATATAGCACTTGGAAGGGGGTCAGGAAAAGAATTTGGGATGGGACGGGGTGATGGAATGGTGCCAAACCCCTTGGACGGTCAGGGATTGAACGCCGACCTGCATGAAATGAGACCGTCGCTCTACCGTCCAGCCCAAGTGGTTGAAAATAATATACACATAGAAGATACTGGAGGGCCAAGTACCAAATCTACACAGTAAAATAATAACATACTGGAGTAAACGATATGGAAGAAAATGCAGAATAGAACCAGTGAAGAGCAGGGGTGCCATAGGCACAATCAGAGAACACTGTATCAACATCGGAGGCCCGCGGTTGTTCAACACCCTCCCAGCGAGCATAACAAATATTGCTGGAACAACCGTGGACATCTTCAAGAGGAAACTAGATTCTTTCCTCCAAGGAGTGCCGGACTAACCGGGCTGTGGTGGGTATGTGGGCCTGCGGGCCGCTCCAAACAACAGCCTAGTGGACCAAACTCTCACAAGTCAAGCCTGGCCTCGGGTAGGGCTTGGGGGAGTAGAACTCCCAGAACCCCATCAACCAGGTATCAATCAGGAATCAACCAGGACATGTTGTGTATAAGAGCATGTTGGACAGGTTATGTATGAGAGCATGTTGAACATGTTGTGTATGAGAGCATGTTGAACATGTTGTGTATGAGAGCATGTTGAACATATTGCATATGAGAGCATGTTAAACATGTTGCGCAAGAGAGCATGTTGGACATGTTGCATATGAGAGCATGTTAAACATGTTGCGCAAGAGAGCATGTTGGACATGTTGTGTATGAGAGAATGTTGGACATGTTGTGTAGGCGAGCATGTTGGACTTGTTGTGTATGAGAGCATGTTGGACATGTTGTTTATGAGAGCATGTTGAACATTTTGTGTATGAGAGCATCTTGGACATGCTGTGTATGAGAGCATCTTGGACATGATGTGTATGAGAGCATCTTGGACGTGTTGTGCATGAGAGTATGTTGGAAACGTTGTGTATATTGAGGTTATCTTGAGATGATTCCGGGGTTTTTTTTTTTAGTGTCCCCGAGGCCCGGTCCTCGACCAGGCCTCCACCCCCAGGAAGCAGCCCGTGACAGCTGACTAACACCCAGGTACCTATTTTACTGCTAGGTAACAGGGGCATAGGGTGAAAGAAACTCTGCCCATTGTTTCTCTCCGGTGCCTGGGATCGAACCCAGGACCACAGGATCACAAGTCCAGCGTGCTGTCCGATCGGCCGACCAGCTCCCTAGATGAGATGCGAGCATGTTGGAAATATTGTGTATGAGAGCATGTTGGACATGTTGAGTGTGAGAGCATGTTGGACATGTTGAGTATGAGAGCATGTTGGACATGTTGTGAATGAGAGCATGTTGGACATGTTGTGAATGAGAGCATGTTGGACATGTTGTGAATGAGAGCATGTTGGACATGTTGTGAATGAGAGCATGTTGGACATGTTGTGAATGAGAGCATGTTGGACATGTTGTGAATGAGAGCATGTTAGACATGTGTATGAGAGCATGTTGGAAATGTTGTGTATTGACCATGTTGAAAATGATGTGTATGAGAGCATGTTGGACATGTTGACCAGACCACATACTAGAAGGTGAAGGGACGACGAAGTTTCGGTCCCCCCTGGACCATTCTCAATTCGATGGCCGAGAATGGTCCAGGACGGACCGAAACGTCGTCGTCCCTTCACCTTCTAGTGTGTGTTCTGGTCAACATACTTTAGCCACGTTATTGTGACTCATCGCTTGCAGCATGTTGGACATGTTGTGAATGAGAGCCGACTCTCAAGTTGGCGTGTGTGAAGAGTAGAGGCAGGAAACATTATTAAAGACGACCAAGCTATAGGATGGTGAGAGTCCCTAACATGGCAGAAGAGAGCCCCTAACACGACAGAAGAGAGCCCCTAACACGACAGAAGAGAGCCCCTAACACCACAGAAGAGAGCCCCTTACACGACAGAAGAGAGCCACTAACACGACAGAAGAGAGCCCCTAACACGACAGAAGAGAGCCCCTAACACGACAGAAGAGAGTCCCTAACACGACAGAAGAGAGTCCCTAACACGACAGAAGAGAGTCCCTAACACCACAGAAGAGAGTCCCTAACACGACAGAAGAGAGTCCCTAACACGACAGAAGAGAGTCCCTAACACGACAGAAGAGAGCCCCTAACACGACAAAATAGAGTCCCTAACACGACAGAGGAAAATATTGTTTGTGACTGGAGACTTAACAGTTATGCGTTCTCTATTGCCTGACTACAAACCTCGTTTGTGTGGCCTTTCTTAAGAGTACGGCCAGTTGTCATTATTTCCAGATGTGCGGACTGAGTGTCTTATGTTCAGCCGTGTTATTGTGACTTGCTTTCTTCAGATGATGCTACTTATGGCGAGTGTAGCATGTTTTTTAATGCCCTCTACCGTGAACCACAGTCGTGGTCAGAGACTTATCGAATTCCCTTTTGGCCATGCAACGCTAGCTATTCTCCCAGCATGCATATCACAACAGTTGTCTAACTCCTAGGTACCTGATTACTTCTAGGTCAACAGCGCAACATGCGAAAGGAAACGTTACTCAGACACAACTATCCAGCGCAAGGAAATGAACCCAGGACCTTTCGGCTGTGACCCGACTGCGCTGATCACAATGTCTCCAAAACTACACCCAAATACCCAGGTAGGCAGGATAAACCCCGCCTTCACCCAAGTAGAGTAGATTTGTTCTGTTTGAGTTATAATAAAGGCCTACGCTGCAGGGCAGGACGAAGGCTTGACTCCTGGTGTGACCTCAACCCAAACGATCACAAGCCTTTAGTCTCTAGCTGGATGAATGACCTACAGGAACAACAATAACAATCATAAATGTAAGTACCTTACATTTGCTTAGAATAAATACTAAATAGTGATTCATTTCAGTAACTGTGACAGGTGGGGCGCTAGAGCTTCCAGGGGACGAGCAGCAGGAGCGCACTCTGCCATTACACTAGCACAATGGCAGCCAGCCCCACTTGCTTCAATCCTTTCAATTAGCGCGTCGCTGCGTCACCCTCGTCTATGAAGAATTATGAACGCACATTATTCCAAAGTAAAGCCGTCCTGCTAACATATATAACAGAACAGATGTATAACAATTGTGAGATAGACCATATGACTATAGTCGTTCCCTAAAGTATTTTGTATGTTCAAGAAACCTGCCTCGCAATGTACTCACTTTGTTGTACTCATACTTGTACTTGAGGGAGATGAGCCTCAGCTCTTGGGTCTTGCCTCTACTCTCCTAATAGACTGGTGTACAAGTTACAGTGCTTAGTGGGCTTTGTAATATATACAATTAAAACTGTGTATTGCATCTTGCTCCTCCACCTCTCAGCACCTTCTATTTCTTTAATATTCTGACACATCAAAATTTTGGTTAAATGTCCCTGTAGCATATTTGGGTACTAAGTCTTCATCAATATCCTTACCTAGTAAACTACAATCTAGTAAATGGTGTCATCTAGTACCTAGTAAACTACCATCTAGTTCCTACAAAACTACCATCTAGTACCTACAATACTACCATCTAGTACCTAGTAAACTACCATCTAGTACCTAGTAAACTACCATCTAGTACCTACTAAACTACCATCTAGTAAATTACCCCCAATGTTAAATAGTTTCTCATTGTCTGCTGTTTTTTCTCTATAGCATTTTATATGTCGTTATCATGTTCCCTCCGTTTCTTCTATCATCCAGTGACACATGGTTGACTCTTTTGTTTTTCTTCGTTGTTCATAACTAAAAACTGCAGGATTAGTCTGGTGGTATACCTCGGAACCTTTTACAGCTTCGTATTGTTTTTGACGAGATAAGGACTTCACGCTGGTGAATAACATTCTAAATGTGACATGAATAATATGCAAGATTCTGAACGACTCTTTAATCATATTCCTAAAGAGAGTTCTTACATTAGCTAACCTTCCAAATGTAACTGAATATATTCTTTTCATGTGGGTTCCTAGTAACTGTTTGGGCGTCAATCTCACAATATTTTTTTATCTGTTCAATTCCAGTAGGAATTTCTCTCCTATGCCTTGTGTCTGGTCTCCTGTTTCCCACATCCACCTTCATTACTTAATACTTAATGAACTCTAGCAGCCACGTAAGGAACTATGCTTTCAATTTGGTTAGGTCTTCTTGTAGTTTCATGCAATCTTCCATCGTATTTATCTTCATATTTGTTATATCAGCGAACATTGAGAGGAAAAAGCTATTCCCTCTCGAAGGTCGTTCACAAAGAATAGGAATACGATGAGCCCCATTTCTGACTCATGTGGATTAACATTGGTAATGCCCTACCACTCATTCTCTCTCCTCCCACTTTGACTCTTTGTCTTCTGTTGTGGGGGTACTTCGTTATTCCTTGCAGTACCTTCCACGTAACTACTGCATGTTACTCCATTTTACGCACTGCCCACCTGTGGGCTACTGTGTCGATGGCTTTCGGAGAATCCAAACATAAACAAATCCACCCACCCTTATCTATCTTGTCTAATTTCTGTCGCCACTTCACAGAACTCAAGTTTGTGAGGTCGATGAAGGAGTTCTATGAATCAAATATGAGAGGCATAATTTGCTATCTGTCACTACGCAATTGTTGTTTTATAAAAGTTCCATTATTATAGATGCTTGTCTAACCCCTTATGATTTCAACCATCTCATTGCATGATATATAAGGAAAGGATCACAGACCTTTAGTTTATTACCTCCCGTCTATTTCCCTTTTAGAATATAGCCACTACATTGTCTGTCTTCAGCTCTCTGGCACAAAGCCTCCAGTCCTTGTGTTAGAATCTATGGTACTATCTTACCCAGGCACACAACATTAATCAGATCTAGTTTCATTAAGAGCTGTTTTATTTCATCTTTCTTGACATCATCAGGAATCATCTCAACATTCTTCAATGTTGCTTGATTTATGCCTTGGTTGCATGGTTATTTTCAAACTGTCTTCTTTCCATTCTCGTTCTGAGGTATTCATTTCTTGCTCTATGGTCTCCGTCTCTGATCTCTGCTGTTCCTTTGTTCTTATAGCTTTTCTGTGCCTTCATGATTATTTGCCTTGCTTCCTTACGTCCATGACTAAACCCATGGGTTTATCCTATGGTTTGCATTGTCCCCTGGGGAGGAACAAATTTTCCAATTGACTCTCAGTATATCTGGTAGAAATCCTCTTCCTATGGTGACTTTCCATTGAGATATATCTTAATTTTTATCTCTGACATATGGTCTATTATTTTCTCATACTTCCCCTGCGATGTGCCAATCTTTTACCTCCTGGCTATTCTTCAAACGAGTGCATCTCTCCTTCCACAAAGTACTCAAATGCCATTACTCAGTGATCATTCAATAACAAAGTTGAAAAAGGTTCGAAATTGATTTCCCTTATGTCTATCTCATTTTTGTGAGTCTATCGGCAAATTGGCATAGGAAATTTTTCGTAGCTACAAATATAAATTTAGCTCTCGGTGTGTCGGTACTCCATTGGGGTTCCCAATTCTCCCAGTTCTTTTCTATGATGAATGAAATCTCTGTGATCAAAAGTCTAGACCCATTTGTTTGCAACTAATGCAGCTTTTTACCTGGATACTAGTACTTATCCAATTATTTTTGTCATGCTCCTGCTTAGGTCTTCTATAGTATTGTAGTTGATTTTAAACCAGTGCTATTATTAGGCCCTTATTTTTGTTCTCTTATATAATCATCTCATCATATCTCATCTTATATAATGTCTCATATCAGATATAGACAAAAATACAAGGCACAGCTTCGTATCATCCTTTGCAGATGACACAAAAATCAGTATGAAAATTACCTCGGCTGAGGTCATTGAAAAACTTCAAGCTGATATTAATAAAGTTTTCGACTGGGCATCAGAAAATAACATGATGTTTAACAGTGATAAATTCCAGGTACTCAGGTACGGTAAAAATGAGGACCTTAAACATAATACAGAGTACAAAACACAATCAAATGTACCCATAGTAGGAAAACAGCATGTAAAGGATTTGGGAATAATAATGTCTGATGACCTAACGTTTAAGGAGCATAACCAAGCAAATATTGCGACAGCCAGAAAAATGATAGGATGGATTACGAGAACTTTCAAATCCAGGGATCCCATAACAATGGTTGTACTCTTCAAGTCACTTGTGTTGTCCCGTCTTGAGTACTGTTCAGTACTCACTTCCCCCTTCAGAGCAGGAGAGATTGCTGAAATAGAGGGAATACAGAGAACATATACAGCACGCATAGATGCAATAAAGCACCTAAATTATTGGGATTGTCTCAAAGCCCTTCAAATGTACTCACTAGAAAGAAGACGAGAGAGATATCAAATAATATACACCTGGAAGATACTGAAGGGCCATGTACCAAATCTACACAGTAAAATAACAACGTACTGGAGTAAACGATATGGAAGAAAATGTAGAATAGAACCAGTGAAGAGCAGAGGTGCCATAGGCACAATCAGAGAACACTGCATAAACATCAGAGGTCTGCGGTTGTTCAACGTCCTCCCAGCAAGAATAAGAAATATTGCCGGAACAACCGTAGACATTTTCAAGAGGAAACTAGATTTATTCCTCCAAGGAGTGCCGAACCAACCGGGCTGTGGTGGGTATGTGGGCCTGCGGGCCGCTCCAAGCAACAGCCTGGTGGACCAAACTCTCACAAGTCAAGCCTGGCCTCGGGCCGGGCTTGGGGAGTAGAAGAACTCCCAGAACCCCATCAACCAGGTATCAACCAGGTAATCACTGAATTGTTCACAGCCTGGGATTGGCATCTCCTTGAAAGTCAAGTCATTCCAGATCAGCAGAGCGACTTCACTTGTGCTATCCCTGTCCCTCCTTAAGGCATGACATTTTTGTGAAAAAATCTGCATTAGTTTTGACTCCTAACCATTTCGTTTCATTGAGTACAATTACATCTGAGTTATCATCTTTTGTTCATTTCTTGAGTTCGTTCAATTTGTAATAAAGTCAGTATTGGTGAATGATCTTAAATGACACTTTTTTCTCTAGATTCTCACTTTGAAGCTCCATTAATGTCTGCCCCCTGGGATGAATGACATCTCAGATTGCGCAGTATTTGAATAGGGGGGGATTGAAGGGGTTTTGGTAGGATTTGGGGAAGGAGGAATAGAGTGTGATAAAAGATCACTAGAAGAATTTTGAGGTGGGGTTGATGGACACGGAAGGAGAAAAGTAATAGAAAGATAGGAGAATGAAATGAGGAGTAAATGCATGGATACTAGATACGAGGAGGGGCTTTATTCTACTGTTGTGGTTAACCATTGGATTATCGAGCTGGGGGATGTGGATTCCTGAATCCCCTTCCCTTCCCAGTGCCCCCATCTCTTTTCTACAGTTGAATCTCTTGCTTTAAGTGTCATATATCCGGATAAATACTTCTTTGCAGTCTTATGCATGTATCAGTATTCTCTTACAGACAATGAGTCACAATAATGTGCTGAAGAACGTCATTGCTTCTCCATCTTCTGAGTAGTGGTTTGGTCATCAGTATGCTCTTCTTCCCTAAACTTTCTCTTCTCTTGTCTCATTTGTGAATATTATCGTCACCAACCGATTTCTTCCGTTATTGTACTGGCTAAGCGTGCAAACCATTATTAGATTGTTGTGTTCTCCTTCTACATTTCTCTATTTTTTCTACACTGTCTGGTTCTCTCAGTCCTACCATAACTTATGACATTCTTTTTTCGAAAAGCTGGCTTGTGTTTCTTGCTGCCTCCTGGGAAGTAGCCGACATTTTCATTGGTTCAGCCTACAGTTTTTCTCTAGTTCTGATGTGTGAAAATGGTTATCCCTGTGTGCCCATCTCCCACCCCATGTTTCAACTGGTTCCCTACCCATACCCACATCATGTTTATCCTGATCGATCAGGCTCAAGCTTGAATACTTCCTGAAAGCTTTAGTTAAGTTCCTCACATACCTCCTTTTCATTTTTCGTGTGTCTTCCCTCACTTTTGTCAAGCCTGATAACGTTCTCATTCAGCCATCTTCTTCCTGATAGGATTATAGAACAGTTTTGACTCGAACTTAGCCTTGTATGCATTTTTATTCTCATACCGCCTCTCTGCCACTCTCCTAGTTTCCGTGTATTAATTTCTGGCCTCTTTTTATGTATTGTGATTCCTTTCTGTTCTAAGTTCTCTATACTTCTTCCATGCTCTTTTGCTTCTTCTCTTTGCTTCTAGACATTGCTTGTTGAATCTTGGGGTAATGCTCGTCTTGCTTCCCTTACCACTTAGTGGTGGTATAAATCTTTCTTCAGCTTCTTTGAGTTTGTCCATTACGAAGTACATTATGTCCTGTTTTGATTTTTTTCGGGGTTCTCTTCCCCATTCTACCCCCCTCCAGGAATTAGTTGACTTTCCGGTATTCTCCTCTCCTGTATGCTAGACTTTCATTCTCCTCCTTGTTGCTATATATTCAAAGATTAAAACACAGAGGTCACTGGCTCCTAATGGCAATTTCATAGTAAAAGTTTATAATATCTATCTCATTCTGTGTGGATACCAGATCTAGACTAGCTGTATGGTGTCCACCGCTTCTCCTTGTTTCCTCCCTGACATTTTGCATCCTCCCTGACATTTTGCATCAGGAAGTTCCTCTCTACTACTTCTACAAGCTTTTTCCTCCATGTTTCATCTCCTCTTCTTGGGTCCATTATTTCCTTGATGGCTTAACCATGGTTGAAGTTTCCCATTACCAGGAGCTTTGCTTTCAGTGTTTGGGCTGTGTTTGCCACCCCTTGGAGGATATTTAAGTATGCTCTGTTTATAATTTCATATTCTTGCCTCGGTCTTCTGTGGTTCTCTGGGGGGTTGTAGATTACCGCCAAAACCATTTTCTCACCATGCAAAAAATTATTCCACAATGCAGGCTCTGTAGTTCTTTGTTACCTCAAAAGAAATTCCTTTCAAAGTTCCAGGTTTTCTTCACCAGCAGTGCAACACCATCACCACCTCCTTACTGCAGTCTTTTGCTTCTAACAATTTGGTGTTCCCTTGAAAATATCGCATTGCTAATCATACTAGTTAGTTTGGGCTCTATTGATGCTATAACATCAGGATCTGTCTTCTCAGTCCTTTCTTTGAGATCATCTGCTTTATTTGACAGTCCATCGGCATTGGTGCACCATATATTCAGTCTTTAATATTGTACTGTCCTCTAACTGTCTAGGTTCCAGTCTAGGTATGGGGTAAATGTGAGAGAAATTGTGGATGGAGATGGATGTTGGATAAGTTGGATGGAATTCTGGCATACTTAGCCTGGGGAAGGATCTGGAGGTGCTCTGGTTTTCCTTTCCTTGTCAGGCCTGGGAGCTTATTCCTTCTGCATAGGGCTCTGGCTGCTCGTTCATCTTGTTTGTCATTTATATGTTCTCGCACTGCACTGCTGCTATGCGAGTGTTGTTGTCTCGTTTTCTGTTTCTTGTCTTACTCTCTCCTCTTGCTGGCTACTGCCCACTCTCTTCCCTTCATTCCTTCTCTCTGCCCCTCTTCTCTTCCTTCTATTTTTGGTTTTATTTCCTCCTTGATAAGGTAATTTTCGAGGTAGACCCTTTCAAATTCCCTCATTGTTCTAAGATGTCGTTAACGGTTCATCAAGATTCTTGGAGCTGCTTCATTCGTAAATATGAGTTTCAGTGGTCTAGTTTATCTGTTTACACATGATAAAACCTAGTCTGTACACGTCTAACAAATCTCTTTCAGTCTTTCGAAGGCGTAGACCTCACAGGAGCTCCATGACTGATTCTCTCTCCAACTGTATGTGGGTTGTCTTGGTTCCTGCTGTTGTTACCTCAGGCAGTCCCTGAATAATTATCGTGTTTGTACTCACCTAGTTGTACTAACCTAGTTGTGATTGTGGGGAGTGAGTTGTGGCTCTTTGGTCTCATCTCTCAACTGTCAATCAACTGATGTACAGGTTCCTGAGCCTATTGGGCTCTATCATATCTACACTTAAAATTGTGTATGGAGTCTGGCTCCACCACATCACTTCCTAATGCATTCCATTTGTCAACTACTCTGACAGTAAAAAAATTAATTATAATATCTCTGTGGCTCATTTGGGCACTTACTTTTCATCTGTGTCCCCTAGTGCGTGTGCACCTTGTGTTAAAAAGCCTGTGAACAAATCCACAAGGGCCGTGACGAGGATTCGAACCTGCGTCAGAGAGAATCCCAGACGCTGCCTTAATCGACTGAGCTACGATATGGTCAAAAGGAGTTGAAATCGAAGTTCTACTGAACTTACTGGATCCTCCAGCCTCTCCGAGGCACAACCTGGGTTTTACACAACTCCCCCCATGCACTCGAGCTATGTCAATAGGCCGTTTAGTCGTATGCTTTACTAGACATAGACTCCATGCTGGAGCTGCATACTCAAGGATTCGTCTGCCATATGTGATATACAAAGTTGTGAACGATTCGTTACTCAAGTTTCTAAATGAGGTTCTTATGTTGGCCATCCTGTCATATGCCGCTGACGTTATCCTCTCGATATGGGTTTCACGGGACAGGTCTGGCGTAATATCAACTCCAAGTCTTTCTCGCTCTCTTGAGTTTTGAAGAATTTCCTCTCCCAAATGAAACCTTGTATCTGGCCTCCTGCTCCCTACACCTATCTTCATTACATTGCATTTGCTTAGGTTAAACTATAACAACCATTTGTTCGACCATTCCTTCAGTTTGTCCAGGTCTTCTTGAAGCCTGAAGCAGTCCACCTCTGTCTTAATCCTTCTCATAATTTTGGCATCGTCAGCAAACATTGAGAGAAATGAGTCTATACCCGCTGGGAGATCATTTACATATATCAGAAAAGGATAGGAAAAGAAAAGGATCAGAAAAGGAGGATAGGTCCGAGAGCAGGGCCCTGTGGAACTCCACTGATGACCGGACGGCAATCTGAGATCTCACTCCTCACTGCAACTCTCTACCTCCTATTACTTAGGTACTCCCTTATCCATTGGAGGAATTCTCAGTTACTCTTGCCTGTCTCTCCAGCTTATGTACCAGCCTTATATGGGGGGGTACTGTGTCAAAGGCTTTCCGACAGTCCAAGAAAATGCAGTCCGCCCAGCCTTCTGTTTCTTGCTTAATCTTTGTCAACTGATCATAGAATTCTATTAAACCTGTAAGGCAAGATTTATCCTCCCTGAACTCATGTTGATGATTTGTCATGAAGTCCCTTCTCCCCAGATATGTTATTAGGTTTTTTCTCACGATCTTCTCCATTCTATGTGTGGTTATGTATGTACTCATCTAATTGTACTCACCTAATTGTGCAAGCGGGGTTGAGCTTTTGCTCTTTGGTACTGCCTCTCAACCGTCAATCAACTGGTGTTCAGATTCCCGACCCTACTGGGCTCTGTCATATCTACATTTGAAACTGTGAATGGAGTCAGCCTCCACCACATCACTGCCTAATGCATTCCATCTGTTAACTACTCAGACACATAAAAAGTTCTTTCTAACATCCCTGTGGCTTATTTGGGTACACAGGTTTCCACCTGTGTCCCCTTGTTCGCGTACCACCCGTGTTAAACAGTTTATCATTATATACCTTGTCAATTCCTGTGAGAATTTTGTAGGTAGTGATCATGTCTCCCCTTACTCTTCTGTTTTCTAGTGTCGTGAGGTGCATTTCTCGCAGCCTTTCTTCGTAACTCATGCCTCTTAGTTCTGAGAATAACCTAGTGGCATATCTCTGAACTTTTTCAATCTTCGCCTTGTGATTGACAAGGTACGGGCTCCATACTGGGGCCGCATACTCCAGGATTGGTCTTACATATGTGGTATAGAAGGTTCTGAATGATTCCTTACACAGGTTCCTGAAGGCTGTTCTGATGTTAGCCAGCCTCGCAAATGCCGCAGATGTTATTATTGTGGGCATCAGGAGACAGGTTTGGTGTGATATCAACTCCTAGATCTTTCTCTCTGTCCGTTTCATGAAGGACTTCATCTCCTATTTTGTATCCTGTGTCTTGCTTCCTGTTTCCACTGCCTAGTTTCATTACTTTACATTTACTCAGGTTTAACTTTAGTAGCCATTTGTTGGACCATTCCTGCAGTCTGTCTAGGTCATCTTGTAGTCTTGTTCTGTCTTCCTCCGTCTTAATCCTCCTCCTCAATTTTTGAATCATTTGCAGCAAACAATGAGAGGAATGATTCTATACCATCTGAAAGATCATTTACACATATAAGAAACAGTATGAATCCAAGGACTGAACCCTGCTGGACCCCACCGGTGACGTCTCGCCAATCAGAGACCTCACCCCGCACAGTGACTCGCTGTCTTCTGTTACACACACACACACACACACACACACACACACACACACACACACACACACACACACACACACACACACACACACACACACACACACACACACACACACACACACACACACTCACAAACACACACACTCACACAAGACCGAACCAAAGCTACTCCACAGTCACATCAGAAGGAAAACAACAGTGAAAGAACAGATATTGAAACTTAGAACAGGCGAGGACAGGTGTACAGAGAATAACAAAGAGGTGTGTGAAGAACTCAACAAGAGGTTCCAGAAGGTCTTCACAATAGAACAAGGTGAGGTCACTGTGCTAAGAGAAAGGGAGGTAAACCAGGCGGCCTTGGAAGAGTTCGAAATTACTAGAGAGGAGATCAAGAGACACCTGCTGGATCTGGATGTTAGAAAGGCTGTTGGTCTAGACGGGATCTCACCATGGATACTGAAAGAATGTGCAGAGGAACTTTGCTTGCCACTCTCCATAGTGTATAGTAAGTCACTGGAGACGGAAGACCTACCAGAAATATGAAAGACGGCGAATGTGGTCCCAATATACAAAAAAGGCGACAGGCAAGAGGCACTGAACTACAGGCCAGTGTCCTTGACTTGTATACCATGCAAGGTGATGGAGAAGATCGTGAGAAAAAACCTGGTAACACATCTGGAGAGAAGGGACTTCGTGACAAACCGCCAACATGGGTTCAGGGAGGGTAAATCTTGCCTGACTGGCTTAATAGAATTCTACGACCAAGTGACAAAGATTAAGCAAGAAAGAGAGGGCTGGGCGGACTGCATTTTCTTGGATTGTCGGAAAGCCTTTGACACAGTACCGCATAAGAGGTTGGTACATAAGCTGGAGAGACTGGCAGGTGTAGCTGGTAAGTTGCTCCAGTGGATAAGGGAGTACCTAAGCAAAAGGAAGCAGAGAGTTACGGTGAAGGGTGAGACCTCCGATTGGCGTGAAGTCACCAGTGGAGTCCCACAGGGCTCTGTACTCGGTCCTATCTTCTTTCTGATATAATGTAAATGATCTCCCGGAGGGTATCGATTCATTTCTCTCAATGTTTGCGGACGATGCCAAAATTATGAGAAGGATTAAAATAGAAGAGGACTGTTTGAGGCTTCAAGAAGACCTAGACAAGCTGAAGGAATGGTCGAACAAATTGGTTGTAAGAGTTTAACCAAACCAAATGTAATGTAATGAAGATAGGTGTAGGGAGCAGGAGGCCATATACAAGGTATCATCTGGGAGAGGAAATTCTTCAGGAGTCAGAGAAAGAAAATGACTTAGGGGTTGATATCACGCCAGACCTGTCTCCTCCAGCACATATCAAGAGGATAACATAAGCGGCATATGCCAGGCTGGCCAACATACGAACGGCATTCAGAAACTTGTGTTAAGAATCATTCAGAACTTTGTATACCACATATGTCAAGCCAATCCTGGAGTATGCAGCCCCAGCATGGAGTCCATATCTAGTCAAGGATAAGACTAAACAGGAAAAGGTTCAAAGGTTTGCCACCAGACTAGTACCCGAGCTGAGAGGTATGAGCTACGATGAGAGACTACGGGAATTAAACCTCACTTCGCTGGAAGACAGAAGAGTTAGGGGGGACATGATCACCACATTCAAGATTCTGAAGGGAATTGATAGGGTAGATAAAGACAGGCTATTTAACACAAGGGGCACACGCACTAGGGGACACATGTGGAAACTGAGTGCCCAAATGAGCCACAGAGATATTAGAAATAACTTTTTTAGTGTCAGAGTGGTTGACAAATGGAATGCATTAGGAAGTGATGTGGTGTTAGGCTGACTCCATACACAGTTTCAAATGTAGATATGATAGAGCCCAATAGGCCCAGGAATCTGTACACCTGTTGATTGACGGTCGAGTGGCGGGACCAAAGAGCCACAGCTCAACCCCCACAAACACAACTAGGTTAGTACACACACACACACACACACACACACACACACACACACACACACACACACACACACACACACACACACACACACACACACACAGGGGTCGTGGCTGAATGGATAGCGCTTGGGAATCGTAATCCCAGGGACGGGGTTTGATCCCGACCGCTGGCGGAAGCAGATGAACAGAGTTTCTTTCACCCTGATACTCATGTTACCTTGCAGTAAATAGGTACTGGGAGTTTGACAGCTCTTACGGGCTGGTTTCTGTGTGTGAGTGGGGGGATGGGGATAGATAGTTAATAGTTAGTAACAGTTGATTGATTGACAGTTAACAGATTGGGGTAGAGCAGTGAACATATGAACTGCTCTCAGAAAAATGCGTAAGGAATCCTTCAGAACCTTGTATACGACATATGTAAGACCAATCCAGGATTATGCGGCCTCAGCATTGAGCCCGTACCTTGTCAACCACAAGACGAAGGTGGAGAAAGTTCAGAGGTATGCCACTAGGCTAGTCCCCAGAACTAAGAGGCATGAGTTACGAGGAAAGCCTGCGTCAACTGCACCTCACGTCCCTGGAAGATAGAAGAGCTCGGGGAAACATGACCATCACATACAAAATTCTCATGGGAATTGACAGGATAGACTAGGATGGATTATTTAACCCGGGAGGCACATGCACAATGGAACACAGGAGGAAGCTGAATACCCAAATGAGACACAGAGACATTAGAAAGATTTTTTCAGTGTCAGAGTAGTTTGTAAATGGAATAAACTAGGAAGTGATGTGGTGGAGGCTGACTCCATACACAGTTTCAAATGTAGATGTAATAGAGCTCGAGAAACTCTGGAATCTATAAACCGGTGATTGACGGTTGAGAGGCGGGGCCAAAGAGCCGAAGCTGAACCCACCGCAAGCATAACTAGGTGAGCACATTCACTGACTGCTGTTCAAATCAGTCGTGACCAACCGTGCTCTTAAATTGTGTGGGGGGAATAGATACTGTGTATGGTGAAGGGATACTGTGATTTGAAAATTGAAAAGTGAACTAGTAATACTGCGGTGAACTGTGTATGAAGAAATGGGAAACTTAAGACTTTGAAGATGACGTACCGCGAAATACTCACGTGTTGTGGTGGCAGGAGGGTAAGGTAATTGGCACACTTTCTGCTTAAGGTAGTCTACTTTGTAATAACTAGTAAAGGATGGTAAATTAGGTCAAGGAGCAGCATGGAGGAACTCACTATGGGAGGAGTAGATAGGATTGAAGAGAGAGCTCTGGAGGAATGGGAAGAGAGGGGTAAACTTTGGAATGAGGAGATAATCTTTGAACAGAGAAAGTACTTGGACACAAAATGGTAATGAAATGATCAAACAGAAGCATTGGATAGAGGGATTTTATAAAGGGAAAATTAGGAAGATGGAACAAGAGTAGTGGGTAGCAATTAAAAGCTCGGTGAGAGGAATAACTAAATTAGAATCAGTAATAGACTGTGGTGATAAATAATTCAAGCCACCGGAGCAGAGGTAGGGTTAACCACTGGGGTAGCAGTAACCTAGGGAGCGATGGCGCGGGAAGACTGCAACAACTTGGGGAAAATTTTTAAAAATTACAATGCATTTGTCAAATATTTGAAAATACAGGGAACAATATGGTAATTAGAAACAACAAAGATAAAGCACTGTGCTCACTAATAAAGAAAAATGAAAGCAGTATATAAAATAAAAGAGAAAGAAAAGGCAGGGGGGGCACAATAAATCTTGAGACAATGAAGCAGAGTGATGAAAGAGAAATGACGACAAGGAACTACAGAAGAAAAGAACAATAGTAAACTGGGACTAATCGATGAACGCCATGCCTTCACAACACGAGAGGATACAATATGAAAGATTAGAGTTGGGAGAGATCATGAGATGTTTGCATGCTGACCAAACGATAACTGAGGTTGTAATATCACACCGTATTGGACCTTAAACTGAGAGTATTACAAATCATCATGTATTGGTAGAGTTTACGAATGTGCAGGCAATTGAATTTATACTGGAGCACAGACATTTCAGGAAGCTACTATAATGGTTACATAGAAAAATTCATGACAAATCAGAAGCATCAGGAACAGGAATTACAGAGATTTAATGACAGCAGAGACAGAACATCCAGGTAGTGACTGGCAGGCCCCAGACCTCACTACCAAACACACCCTCCCTCCCCCAACCACACCCCACACCCACACCATACGATTTCCCCCAACCCTCCTTTACCTGAGCATGACCTGACCTACACCCTTTACCCCAACTGGGCCCAATCCCCCCATCCTTCCATACTTTGCCATTCACCCCCCCCCCCACTACACCTGATCCTGCTCTATCCCACACCCACATTTTCCCAACCCCCTTTGACTTATGCCCACGCCCTACCTCCCACCAAGACCTTCCCTTCCACCCACACCTTGCTTACCACCCACTACCTGGCCCCTGCCCACTCACTGACCCCTGTCTCTCACCCACTACCTGACCCCAGCCCACTCTCTGTCCCTCACCCACTCCCTGACCCCCCACCACCTCCTTGTGTCCTGCCTACTCCCTGATCCCCGCCCACTCCTTGACCCGCACCCACGCCCTGGCCCCCACCTACTCTCTGTCCTTCACCCACTCCCCGACTCCCCCCCCCCACTCCCCGACTACCCCCCCCCCCCCCCCACTCCCCGACACCCACCCACTCCCAGACCCCCTCTCAAAACCTGACCCCCACCTACTCCCTGACCCTCACCCAGACCCTGACCCCTGCCCACTCCCTGATCCCCAACCAAATCCCGGATTACTGCCTACTTCCTGAACCCCACCCACTCCCAGATCCCCCACCCACTCTCTAACCCGTACTCACTCCCTGAACCCCACATTGACCCTCACCTACTTCCTGACCCTGAGCCACGCCCTGACCCCCACCCATGCCAAGACTCACACCCACTCCCTGAACATCCCCCCCCCACTCCCTGATAACCACTCTCTCTTTGACTCCCACCCACTGCCTGACACTGAGATCTCTGGCAATAGGGTGTCCAAGAAGAGCCTGAAACTTTCATACACGAACGCCAACGGAGTAACGAACACAGCAGACGAAATAATATCATGCTAATAATAGCAGAGGAAATAAGAGGCAGTGAAAAATATCCTGATTTGATGGCGATAGTGGAAACAAAAATAAAGGACATGATATGTGATGCAATATTCCCTGGGGATTCCAAGTGATAAGGAATGAAAGACAACACAGGCAAGAAGGAGGAGGAGTTGCACTCGGAGTTGCACTAGTAAAACGGGAGTGAAAGTTAGAACTCGAGAATCAGAGTGAAAACGTATACACAGACTTCATCATTGGACACTGACAGCAGATGGGAAAAGAATTGTGATCCTGGTAATTTACAATCCCCTGCCAAACAACAGAAGACCCAGGCAGGAATATGATGACAACAACAAAGCATGCATTGATGCGTTGCAGAGAGCAGCAACAGTGGCGCACACACACAATGAGAACTAAACTTCTGGTCATGGCGGACCTAAATTACGGAGAGATTGACTGTGAATTCAGAAATCCTCATCATGGAGAAGAAACATTATTAGCAAAATTTGTGGAAGTTTTAAGTGTTAAGAAACTTCCTAACACAACATATGAAGGAGAACACAAGAGAAGGAGGAGGAGGAGATACACCAAGCCTACTGGACTTGATCTTCACCCAGAATGAGGAAGACATTGAGAAATTAGTGCATGAAATACCACTAGGAGCAAGTGACCATTGTGTCCTGGTATTCGACTACATGGACCGAATTGAAAACAGGGCGCATAAGAGAAGGAGTCAAGAAAGGAAGAGAAAACAATAAAACATGAGACTATTTTAAAGTAAGAGAGTATCAATAGTGTGCCATGGGAGGAGGAACTTAGAGGGAAGACGGTCCAGGAAATGATAGACCTAGAAAAACTGAAGTACAAAGAGGCAGAAGAGATAATCATACCACTCTCAAAAAAAGAAAGTAGGAGAGCATATAATAAACCTTGGTTCAATAGACAGTGCCTGGAAGCAAAAGCAAAAACCCAAGACGGAGTGGAGAAAATACAGAAGGCAAAGGACAGAGGTAAACTGGAATAGATGCAACAGGGCCAGGAATGCCTACATAAACATAAGGAGATTGGCAGAAAGGTGGACAGGGACGGTCTCTTTAAGTTGAGAGAAAGTAGGACAAGTGGATACAAGTAGAAGTTGGAAATGCAAGTGTCGAAGAAATTTAAAAGTAAATACTCGTACCCAGTTTGGGTGGTGATCCAGTGGAATGCAGTTGTGGAAGCCACTTTCATTCTCATCTTTATGGACAAGCTCGACAAAGATTTTGAGCGTCAGACTAGTTAAGCTATAATGCAGCGATACTGCAACAAGTCTAGTAGGCGGGACATAGAGAGTTAGACCTCACTTCCCCGTGTTATGAAACCCTCAGGTAGCCTGGTGAAGCTAGTCTACCAGGTGAGAGTTATTCTGCACACCTGACCAGAGATTAGGATGTCAGAGAAGGCAGTTTATTAACTAAACGCCAGTGAATGACTTAAGAGATAAAGAGAGAGAGAGAGACGGTTGCAAATTGGTTAACAGAGGACGGTAATCTCATGAAAGGGGATTAGGGGATCATAAAGGGGGATTAGGGGATCATAAAGGGGGATTAGGGGATCATAAATAAAAACCTGTTTATAAACCCTCAACCCCTGATACCCGTTGATATTGATAGATAAGTACAACACTCACCAACACAAACATATACAGGCTGTCTGTCCCTAATAAATTATTTATGAATTATATATAGGGGACTCGACCCCAGTCACAGGAATATAAACATTGCCCCTCTGTACTCGTCACTCAGTCCACCGGCACACTCTAGTGTGATGTAAACTGTACCCTCGCTCAGTCCACTGACACACTCTAGTGTGATGTAAACTGTACCCTCGCTCAGTCCACTGACACACTCTAGTGTGATGTAAACTGTACCCTCGCTCAGTCCACTGACACACTCTAGTGTGATGTAAACTGTACCCTCGCTCAGTCCACTGACACACTCTAGTGTGATGTAAACTGTACCCTCGCTCAGTCCACTGACACACTCTAGTGTGATGTAAACTGTACACTCGCTCAGTCCACTGACACACTCTAGTGTGATGTAAACTGTACACTCGCTCAGTCCCTTACACACTCTAGTGTGATGAAAACTGTACCCTCGCTCAGTCCACTGACACACTCTAGTGTGATGTAAACTGTTCACTCGCTCAGTCCACTGACACACTCTAGTGTGATGTAAACTGTACCCTCGCTCAGTCCACTGGCACACTCTAGTGTGATGTAAACTGTACTCTCGCTCAGTCCACTGACACACTCTAGTGTGATGTAAACTGTTCACTCGCTCAGTCCACTGACACACTCTAGTGTGATGTAAACTGTACCCTCGCTCAGTCCACTGACACACTCTAGTGTGATGTAAACTGTACACTCGCTCAGTCCCTTACACACTCTAGTGTGATGTAAACTGTACCCTCGCTCAGTCCACTGACACACTCTAGTGTGATGTAAACTGTTCACTCGCTCAGTCCACTGACACACTCTAGTGTGATGTAAACTGTACCCTCGCTCAGTCCACTGGCACACTCTAGTGTGATGTAAACTGTACACTCGCTCAGTCCACTGACACACTCTAGTGTGATGTAAACTGTACCCTCGCTCAGTCCACTGACACACTCTAGTGTGACATAAACTGTACCCTCGCTCAGTCCACTGACACACTCTAGTGTGACATAAACTGTACCCTCGCTCAGTCCACTGACACACTCTAGTGTGACATAAACTGTACACTCGCTCAGTCCACTGACACACTCTAGTGTGACATAAACTGTACCCTCGCTCAGTCCACTGACACACTCTAGTGTGACATAAACTGTAAACTCGCTCAGTCCACTGACACACTCTAGTGTGACATAAACTGTTCACTCGCTCAGTCCACTGACACACTCTAGTGTGACGTAAACTGTACACTCGCTCAGTCCACTGACACACTCTAGTGTGACATAAACTGTTCACTCGCTCAGTCCACTGACACACTCTAGTGTGATGTAAACTGTTCACTCGCTCAGTCCACTGACACACTCTAGTGTGACATAAACTGTACCCTCGCTCAGTCCACTGACACACTCTAGTGTGACATAAACTGTACCCTCGCTCAGTCCACTGACACACTCTAGTGTGACATAAACTGTACACTCGCTCAGTCCACTGGCACACTCTAGTGTGACATAAACTGTACACTCGCTCAGTCCACTGGCACACTCTAGTGTGATGTAAACTGTACCCTCGCTCAGTCCACTGACACACTCTAGTGTGACATAAACTGTACCCTCGCTCAGTCCACTGACACACTCTAGTGTGACATAAACTGTACCCTCGCTCAGTCCACTGACACACTCTAGTGTGACATAAACTGTACCCTCGCTCAGTCCACTGACAATCTCTAGTGTGACATAAACTGTACACTCGCTCAGTCCACTGACACACTCTAGTGTGACATAAACTGTACACTCGCTCAGTCCACTGACACACTCTAGTGTGACATAAACTGTACACTCGCTCAGTCCACTGACACACTCTAGTGTGACATAAACTGTACACTCGCTCAGTCCACTGACACACTCTAGTGTGACATAAACTGTACACTCGCTCAGTCCACTGACACACTCTAGTGTGACATAAACTGTACACTCGCTCAGTCCACTGACACACTCTAGTGTGACATAAACTGTACCCTCGCTCAGTCCACTGACACACTCTAGTGTGACGTAAACTGTACACTCGCTCAGTCCACTGACACACTCTAGTGTGACATAAACTGTTCACTCGCTCAGTCCACTGACACACTCTAGTGTGATGTAAACTGTTCACTCGCTCAGTCCACTGACACACTCTAGTGTGACATAAACTGTACCCTCGCTCAGTCCACTGACACACTCTAGTGTGACATAAACTGTACCCTCGCTCAGTCCACTGACACACTCTAGTGTGACATAAACTGTACACTCGCTCAGTCCACTGGCACACTCTAGTGTGACATAAACTGTACACTCGCTCAGTCCACTGGCACACTCTAGTGTGATGTAAACTGTACCCTCGCTCAGTCCACTGACACACTCTAGTGTGACATAAACTGTACCCTCGCTCAGTCCACTGACACACTCTAGTGTGACATAAACTGTACCCTCGCTCAGTCCACTGACACACTCTAGTGTGACATAAACTGTACCCTCGCTCAGTCCACTGACAATCTCTAGTGTGACATAAACTGTACACTCGCTCAGTCCACTGACACACTCTAGTGTGACATAAACTGTACACTCGCTCAGTCCACTGACACACTCTAGTGTGACATAAACTGTACACTCGCTCAGTCCACTGACACACTCTAGTGTGACATAAACTGTACACTCGCTCAGTCCACTGACACACTCTAGTGTGACATAAACTGTACACTCGCTCAGTCCACTGACACACTCTAGTGTGACATAAACTGTACACTCGCTCAGTCCACTGACACACTCTAGTGTGATGTAAACTGTACACTCGCTCAGTCCACTGACACACTCTAGTGTGATGTAAACTGTACACTCGCTCAGTCCACTGACACACTCTAGTGTGATGTAAACTGTACACTCGCTCAGTCCACTGACACACTCTAGTGTGATGTAAACTGTACCCTCGCTCAGTCCACTGACACACTCTAGTGTGATGTAAACTGTACCCTCGCTCAGTCCACTGACACACTCTAGTGTGATGTAAACTGTACACTCGCTCAGTCCACTTACACACTCTAGTGTGATGTAAACTGTACCCTCGCTCAGTCCACTGACACACTCTAGTGTGATGTAAACTGTTCACTCGCTCAGTCCACTGACACACTCTAGTGTGATGTAAACTGTCACCCTCGCTCAGTCCACTGGCACACTCTAGTGTGATGTAAACTGTACCCTCGCTCAGTCCACTGACACACTCTAGTGTGATGTAAACTGTACCCTCGCTCAGTCCACTGACACACTCTAGTGTGACATAAACTGTACCGTCGCTCAGTCCACTGACACACTCTAGTGTGATGTAAACTGTACACTCGCTCAGTCCACTGACACACTCTAGTGTGATGTAAACTGTACACTCGCTCAGTCCACTGACACACTCTAGTGTGAGGGTAAACTGTACACTCGCTCAGTCCACTGACACACTCTAGTGTGATGTAAACTGTACACTCGCTCAGTCCACTGACACACTTGTGTAATGTAAGCGCTGTCCACCGAAACAACCTAGAATATTCTCGAACAAAAAAATACACCAGCGTTTCGAATTGGCCAAAATTATTAACAAAATTTAATTGTGCTCACTTTACAAGGAATCAACTTCACTATGCGTTCACTTCCCTAGGAACCACTATGTTACGACCCTTGAGTTCTTGGTATGGTTCCTCTGTTGCAGTTGTTAAAACATATATGATAATGCGGCCTTGTCTACTAAAAGTGTCTAGGGTAAATAACTCAACTTTCTTACTCAACAAAGCATTATACTTAAAGTAAGGGTGACAAAGAACATACAAATATATAAATGGAAATACAGGCAGCCAGAAATACTAATGCACCAGAATACAATAACACAATACCATTATATAAGCACTGATCACTATTTTACAACTTAAATGGATAGATGGGTATGCACATAATGGTCTAACAAGGAAATCAGCTACGTTACTAAACAATAAACAATTACCACAGACTTATCTCACAACATATCCACGCTAGCCAGCTCCACCCACGCGACTGGCGTTGCTGGGGCATGCACAACATGTGGTCTACAAGTTGCCAGCTAAAACCCACAGGAAACCTCTAGATACTCTGCTATCAGAGAGTAATACTTAAGAACATAATTATAACTAAACTTATATGTATATAACACTGCTAAGGTGTAAACGAAATTAAGTACAATCAATGAACAAGAATAATTACAGGGGGTGAATCAGTGACGCTAGCTTGGTACACTGCAGGCAATACAAATGCAAATACAAATACAAATATTTATTCAGGTTAAGTACATACCTGGTTGATTACCTGGTTGATACCTGGTTGATGGGGTTCTGGGAGTTCTTCTACTCCCCAAGCCCGGCCCGAGGCCAGACTTGACTTGTGAGAGTTTGATCTACCAGGCTGTTGCTTGGAGTGGCCCGCAGGCCTACATACCCACCACAGCCCGGTTGGTCCGGCACTCCTTGACATACGAAATGGAACTAGCGAGTCTAAATGGATTCAAAGAAGTGTTTATTAAACTCATATTAAAATGATGGGACTGCACGATGTATATACAGATGAAAGAGTACAGCACTTCCTTCGACCCTGGCAGATAGTACCTTTTGACATCCTGATCCCCTGCATACCCCACCAAGAAACTAATCACAAGCAACCCTCATGCTCAGCTTGCTGCTAAATTAAGCACCATAGAACACATTCACAATATACAAGCTGAAAACAACATTGCACAGACCATATACACTGACGGATCACTCAATACAGCTACAGGGAGGGCAGGAAGTGCTGTTATTGCTCATCAGCCCGATGGCAGCACAATTCAAAGAAATATCCGAATTAGTAACTGGGCGTCCACAATGCAAGCCGAGTTGGTAGCGATACTGGTAGCACTCGAAATTATTGACAATACTGAAGTAGACAGCTTAATTATTTCTGACTCCCTTTTCTCACTACGAGCAATAAACAGTTTGCAATCAAGTAATAACGTGCTTGTCCTGGAAGCTAGACTTAGATATATAAGAATACTTAACAAGAGGGTAAATATAAAAATGTTGTGGATTCCTTCTCACATTGGCATGCAGGAACATGACAAAGTTGACGCCCTTGCTAAGGCTGCAGTAAACAAAGACAATATTGTACGGAATCTTGAGTTATCAAATAGGTACCTTAAAAGTAGTCATTAGACGAGAACTCCTGGATGGATTTGAAGAAAGTAGAACAGTGCAAACTGGAACTAGCAGGTCCATTGTTCATCACAATGAAATGTATGAAGTAAAACATGTGTATGGGGGCAAGTAACAAAGTCATTAGAATAACAGATGTTGTCACAGCTCGTATAAGACTTGGCTACAAGTATCTTTGGCAGTTCGGCTTGTATAGGGATCTAGATGAAGTAAAGTGTAAAGTGTGTGGACACACACTCGAACACTATATCTTGGATTGTAGTAAAATTGAGCCATTTAGAGATAAATCAAAGCTCACTCTGTATGATATGGCAACCTATCTTATTACCATGGATAAATTACCTGAAATCCTTGCACTGTACCCACATTTTGCTTCCAGTAGATGAACGACATATGAGATTCAGAAACAAGTAGTGTATTGTGAGGACTAATAATAAACAGAAGCTCCCCTATGACTCTGTAATATCCCCATTGGTCAAACTATTATGTATTAGCGATAAGACCTACCATTAATGTATGATGACTTACTGTAAATATGTAGCTCTTGTAATAGCACTTTCTCTGTAACTAGCTGACATTGTAACTATAAGGTGTGAAGGATAGAAGAAATTGTTTATGTAATAATCTAAGATGAGGTCTGATAAAGACCTTTTGTGCCCTCTGTAATGCTTTTGCGCTACCGCTCACAGGATGAGTATGGGGTGCACAATAAACTAGCCGCCTTCGGCGGCAACAATCAAATCCTTGAAGGAAACAATCTAGTTTCCTCTTGAAGATGTCCACGGTTGTTCCTGTAATATTTCTGATGCTCGCTGGTAGGACGTTGAACAACCGTGGACCTCTAATGTTCATACAGTGTTCTCTGATTGTGCCCATGGCACCTCTGCTCTTCACTGGTTCTATTCTGCATTTTCTTCCACATACATACAAGGTGAAATACAAAAGTTGATTGATTTATAGATAGAGCTAGTACATACAATGCCTAAAGCCACTATTACGCAAAGCGTTTCGGGCAAGAAAAACACCAAGACTAAAACTTAATACTAACTTAGACTAAAGTATAAATTGTGTTGAGAAAGAATCAGAAAAAAATGAAAAAAAAGGAGGGGGGAACATGGCAGAAAAAAAACAAAAATACAATTTGGTCAACAAAGAGCATTGTTTAAAATCGTAGACATGGATTGACATGGGTTGACATTTAGGGGCGAGGTAGGTTACATTGAGTTAATTAGGTGGTACTTAGTTTTTATCTTAAACTGGTTGGGAGAGGTACAGTCTTTAACATAATTGGGAAGGTCATTCCACATTCGAGGTCCCTTGATTTGTAAAGCATATCTATATCGACTAAGTCGTACTCTTGGAATATCAAATAAGTATTTGTTTCCGGTATGGTTGCTCATGGGGTCTGTTACAACCTTCTAGGAAGCTTTTAAGGTCAGGATTGACATTACAGTTCAGCGTTTTATATATATAAAATACACATGAGAGGATGTGCAGTGACTTAATATCTAACATATTCAGAGATTTGAGTAAGGGTACCGAGTGATGTCTGGGGCCAGAATTAGATATTGTCCTATTAGCAGCGTTGTGTTGAGTAATTAGAGGACGTAAATTATTTTGGGTAGTAGAACCCCAAGCACAAATACCATAGTTGAGATAAGGATAGATGAGAGAGTAATAGAGTGTCAACAGGGCAGGGCGAGGTACATAATATCTGATCTTAGAAAGAATGCCAACAGTTTTTGAAACTTTTTTTTATATATTTAGAATGTGTCCCTGGAAATTCAGCTTGCGGTCGATGAGAACGCCAACGAATTTGCCATCTACTTTGTTACAAATTTGGGTATTGTTAATCCTGAGATTTATTTGATTTGAGGATTTATTGCCAAACAAAATATAGAAAGTTTAGTCAATATTGAGGGTGAGTTTGTTGGCAGTTAGCCAGTGATGGACTTTAATTAGCCTAGTATTCACTGTGACATTTAGAGCAAGGGGGCCAGGACTGGAGTAAATGAAGGTCGTGTTGTCAGCAAATGGAATTGGTTTGCGATGTTGGGAGGCATTTGGGAGGTCATTAATGAAGATGAGAAAGAGGAGAAGGCCAAGTATGCTCCCCTGGGGAACACCAATGTTGATGGGTAGGGTGGGAGAAATTGAATTATTCACAGAAACATATTACAGACTGTCAGTAAGGTAACACTTTAGGTACTGCAGGGAGTGACCTCTGACTCCATAGTGTTGTAATTTAAGAAGAAGGTTTTGGTGGTTAATAGTGTAAAAAGCCTTATGCAGGTCCACAAATAACCCAATAAGTGAACTCATTTTTATTAGGAGCTGCATGTATCAAGTTAATCATGCAAGTAAGTGCATCGTTAGTGCTTTTTGGGGGTCTGAAGCCATATTGACAAGAGCTAAGCATATTGTGTTTTGCTAGATAAGAGTATAGCTGCTTGTAGATAAGTTTTTCAAATATTTTAGACAAGTTTGTCATAATTGATATAGGTCTGAAGTTGTTAACATCAGTGGGATAACCACATTTGTGGACAGGGGTTACTATCTTTTGTTTTTTAGAATATCTGGAAAGGTTTGGAGTTCAAGTGACTTGTTGAAGAGTAATGCAATGGCAGGAGCTAAAGATCTGGAGGCTTTTTTGTAAACAAGAGTTGGTATCTCCTCAAGGGCACTAGACTTGGTTTTAAGGGAAAGGATTATGTCAGTAACATCAGTGCAATTAGTAGGCATTAGGTACAGAGACTGTGGATAGTTACCAGTAAGATAGTCCTGAAAGTAAGATAGTTACCAGTAATGATAGTACTGGAAGATGGAATATCATTTGCAAGGGATGACCCAATGGAAGAGAAGAACCTATTGAACTCAAAAGCAGTGTCAGAGGCTGAAAGCAGACCATGATTGTTTGACAGGAGTATTGGTTTGTTACTTAAAATCTTCTTTGATCCCAATATTTGTGAAATTGTGCTCCATGTTTTCTTAATGTTGCCCTTTGTCTGGGTAAATTTATCTTCGGGGTATTTAATTTTGGCTCTTCTAATTATCTTAGATAGCAATGATGAGTAATTCTTTGAAAATTCTTTGGAGACTATTCCTAACCTATACTTCTTCTCAAGGTCATGTTTTTATTAATGGATTTAAGTATTCCCTTTGTGAGCCACGGATTGTTTAGCCTTTTAGTTGTGACTTATTTCGTTAGCATAGGACAGTGGGTGTTATAAAGGCTGAGAGTTTTATGAAGAAAAGATTGCACTGCTAGGTTGATGTCCCCTATGTTACCTAATTCGGACTCCCAGTTGACATTAGCAGCAGCAAGCTATAAAATTGCCTATGGCAGTTTCATTGTGCAGCCAAAAGCTTATCTCCCTTGTCTCTTAGAGGTGGTTTGTTAATGTTAGTTAGGAGAAATGTGGGGTAATGGTCTGTAGTGCTATCGATGATTATCCCTGAAGTAAGCGGAGAGGTTATGTTGGTCCAGATGTGATCAAGAGCTGTGGCAGTATTATCAGTGATTCTCGTAAGTCTAGCGATTAAGGGTATGAGGAAGCAGGAATTCATACAGTTGAGGAAGCTGGCAGCAGTAGGGTTTTCAGGATCGCAGAGGTCAATATTAAAGTCCCTTGCAATAATTAGAGGGTGTTTGTTCAGTCTGTTATCTAGTATTAGACTATCTAAGATTAGAGTTGAATTCGGACACATCAGTGTTAGGAATTCTATACACTGCTCCCACAGTCAGGACAGACTCAGCACCCTTGATTCTCAAACTGGCGAAGATATACTCCCCACAGTAGTCTCTAGTTCTAATTACTTTTAAGCATGATAGTTCTTGGTGGTAGTAAAGAGCAGTACCACCACCTCTCTGAATTGGTCGACAGTTGTGAATTGCTGAGCAGTTTGGCATGTTAAAGAGTTGAATAGTATCCTCTTTTATCTTGAGGTTATCTTGAGATGATTGCGGGGCTTTAGTGTCCCCGCGGCCCAGTCCTCGACCAGGCCTCCACCCCCAGGAAGCAGCCCGTGACAGCTGACTAACATCCAGGTACCTATTTTACTGCTAGGTAGCAGGGGCATAGGGTGAAAGAAACTCTGCCCAATGTTTCTCGTCGGCGCCTGGGATCGAACCCAGGACCACAGGATCACAAGTCCAGCGTGCTGTTCGCTCGGCCGACCGGCTCCCACCACGTTTCCCACGTTTTAACCACGTTTCAGTAAGTATAATAAAAGAGAATTTGTTGTCAGTAGTTTCAATCAAGGCATTAACATCATCGAGGTGTTTGCTTAGTGATCTTACATTCAAGTTAATTACAGAGATATTGTGATTATGTGTTAATACATTGTTTACATCATGAGCTGTAAAATATCTGCAATTTTGATCATTAAAGTGATGATTGTCATAGATAGTGGATAAGAGGTTTGGTTCAGGGTCTATACTTGTTTGCATAAGAAGGCTGGTTGTAGGAAAACAAGGCAAGAATGACAATTACAAAACAAAATTTTAATATAAAAGGGGGGGAAATAAAAATATAAACAAGACTATACAAGACAAACACAAAATGAACAAAAAAAGAAAGAAAAATGAGGTAGATTGCTTACAAGTACTCTCAGGTACACTGTAAGTAATAATTTGCATTTTGAGACACAGGCAATGTCAGAGGTACAATGGAGTAAGGGAGTATGGCGAGGCTAGGCAACCTAGATAATAAATGAAAGCAAAGAAAAAAGTTGAATAATAAATATAGGCAAGTTTAATCTAATGATTATTAACTATATAGAGTTTAGTTATGATCCTATAATTAATAAGAACTAGAGAAAATATTAATGCACTCAATTAATTAAGTCCAATAACTGACTAATATAAATTAAATTAAAGTTTACTTTAAAAAAGTGTAACAAAGAGACTTTGGATACCTAGCCCGCACTAGGTGACAAGGGGGGTTAATTATATTGACTCAATGAGAGGGATACTAAGGTGGGACAAACCACATTGGGAGAGGAAAGTGTTGAGGTTATACTCATTAGCAATTGTAAACATTTTTCCTTCTGAGGTCTTTCTCACTTTAATCACGCCATCTCTAACGAAGCACTGATGAATCGCAGCTGGGTTTTGTTTACGGATTTGACGCAGGCGATGGAGGAGTTGCTGTTTGTTTCTAGTCAAACACTCGTTGATGTAGATTCCCTTTCGTTGGGATGCAGCTGTCCAGACAAGATGCGAGTTTGTGGACTGGGAAGCTAGTTTGAGGCGAATTTTTCGCTACAAGCTAGCTTCCCAGTCCACAAAATCGCATCTTGTCCGGACAGCTGCATCCCAACACTACTGGATAATATGTTTTATTTAAATAACTGAGGAAAGAAATAAGGAACATACATAGTTATCATGATAAATGTTAGAATCAAATATATGGATTCGTAACATCCCTTCCTGTCCTTAAAGAAAAATTAAATTAACTGAAAGTTAATTTCATTTTTTGACTACATGAGAGTATAGCATTGAGTACTTTAACAACACAAAATGAATGTATAAAACAATCAATTAAATGAAACATATGAAATAACCAAAAGGCAAAGGCATCCTCATGTATAGAACGATTCACATTAGGGCACTGCAATGGAGAATCCCCTGGATAAGGCATCAGCAATTACATTTTGCCTTCTAGGGATATGTCTAATTAATATGTTGAACTCTTGTAAAATCTAAGACCACCTAAGAATTTTTTGGTTCTTACACTTAATGGAGTTAATGAATATCAGGGGATTATGATCTCTTTACATGACAACTTGATTACCTGACAGGTATGTTTCAAACTTCTTAACTGTCAAATTCAAACAAAGAACTTCCTTCTCAACCACAGAATAATTAGTTTGTTCCTCATCAAATTTACGAGAAAAGTAGTATACAGGGTGCTCTAAACCATTTGGTCCTACCTGGAAAAGAACTGCACCTGCTCCTAGATCCGAAGCGTCTATGTACATTATAAATGGCTTATCAAATTGTGGGCTGGCTAATACAGGTGACGTTGAGAGAATTTCTGAAAAGAGTTCTGACACTCTTGTGTCCACTTGAACTTTACCTGCTTTCTAAGAAGATCAGTTATAGGTGCAGCCACAATGGAAAAATTCTTACAATATCTTCTATAATATGCACACATCCCAATAAACCTCTGCACAGATTTCTTGCTCGTTAGTACTGGGTAATCCACGATTGCCTGGATCTTGTCTTGCAACGGGACTATCTTACCTTGTCCGACCTTATGTCCCAAGTAAATTATTGTTCTCTTAGCCCAGCTACATTTATATACATTTACAGTTAGATTAGCATGTCAAACACTGCAAATAATTGTTTCAAACTAGAAATATGGTTTTCCCAACACTTACTAAAAATCACAATATCATCTAAGTATGCTGTACAATCTGGCACATCTTTTAACAAAGAATTCATCAACTTTTGAAAAGTTGCTGGGGCATTTCTCAGTCCAAATGGCATCACATTAAATTCAGATACTCCATCAGGGGTGATAAAAGCTGTCACTTCCCTAGCAAAGTTTGTAAGTGGTATCTGGTGATACCCCTTAGATAAGTCTAGTTTTGATACATATTTAGCATAACCAATTTGGTCAATGCATTCCTCAAGCAAAGGTAGTGGGTATACATCAACTACAGTTACCTTGTTTAACTTTCTATAGTCCACTACTAACAGCCATTTTCCATCTGGTTTTGGTACCACTAAACACGGTGAACTCCAGGAGCTCTGGCTGGGTGAAGCCCATGAGCCCATGGTGAAGAAGATAATCAACTTCCTCCTGGATGATACGTCGTTTCTCGGAGGTCACTCGATAAGTGTGTAGCAGAATTGGAGTTACCTCTGTCAGTTGAACATCATGAGTAATGAGAGGTGTCTGAGTGGGGACCTCCCCAAACAAGTTGGAGAACGTCTTCAAAAGGTCCTGGAACTCTGCTCTCTGTTCATCCTGCAAATGATACAACAATTCTTCCCCGGAACTGGAATTAGATAAAAGAGGATTACCATCTTCCCTACAACAATTGTCTCCTCAGGGTATACCTCCTCATTTACACAACAAGCCACAATATTAAGCCCACAATACGCCTTCAAACGATTCACATGCACAATCATTGACTGACGATTATGTTTGGGGTTACAGACTTTATAGGTAAGTTCATCGAGACGTTTTACCACTTGATAAAGTCCTCCAAATTTGTGTGACATAGAAGTTCTTATACAAGGCTTCAAGACCATTACTAAATCTCCTGATTCAAAAACTCTGAGTTTGACCTTGAACCGCTTATCATGCCGCTCCTTCATTACCTGTTGTGCCTCGCCCAGATGTTGTAACGCCAACTCCTTCGTTCGAGACAGCTTGCTCTTCACATCCTTCAGGTATCTTTCACTCTGCCTAGCTGTTACATCCCCAAACATTTTCTCCTGCAACATTTTCAAGGGTCCCCTCATCTGATGTCCAAACACAAGATCAAATGGGGAGCAACCTTGGGCAGTGTGCAACCCGTCCCTGGCAGCAAATAGTACAAATGATAAATTGTCATCCTAATGTCTGGGTGAATCTTCCCCGGTTGTTTTTAACATCTGTTTGAGGGTTTGATGGAACCGCTCGATCCCCCCTTGACTCTGAGGATGGTAAGGACTAGAGAAGTTATGTTGAATTCTAAAAGAACTACAAAATGTTTTAAAAGTTGTCAAACAAAAATTGCTCCCATTATCAGTTTGAAAGATACGGGGCATACCAAATAATGGGAAAAATCGTTCCAAGTGCTCTATGAGTGTAGAAGCTCTAATGTTATGCAAGGCATATGCTTCAGAGAACCTGGTGGTCATACATAGGAGAGTAAACATAAACATATTTCCTGATTTAGTTCGGGGTAATGGACCGATACAATCCAACACCACATGTGTAAAAGGCTCCTCTGGCACTACAATAGGGTGTAAGGGTGCTCGTGGAACAGTCTGGTTAGGTTTACCAACAGTTTGACATTCAACACAATTGTGACAATATCTTACTACATCCTTTTTGAGTTTTGGCCAATAGAAAAACTTACATATTTTATGATACAAATTAGAAATCCCTTGGTGACCTCCCATAAGGTTATCATGGGCAGCTTGCAATACCTGCTCCCTATACTCCTTGGGTACAACGAGCTGGGTCCTAGACTCACAATCATCTGATATGGGAGTTCCTCGTGTTTCCATCGTCTCATCAAACATCGATCATTGAAGTAGCAACCCGTGCTCTCATCCAAGGTATCAATAATGTCAGCTGCTTCTGTATAACATTCAGCTAGACTCGGATCAGTACTCTGCAACTCATTCAAGGTCTGGGACTCAACAGCTGGAGCAAGCGGGCAAGGAACTGGTACCTGGGCCACCTCTTCCAGAACCTTGTGGCTTCCACCTTCCTTCTCTGGGTCAGAATAAATTAGGGCTTAGGCACCAGCCTCATTCTCGACATCCGCGTGAGCTAAGAATGTATCCTCAAGCTCCACCTCCACCTTCTTGTCTGAAGGGGTCCTGGCCTCGAAAACATCCACCTTCGAAGTCACGGGATTTTCCTCACCCTGCTTACCCATGGATCTGGTCACAACACAGGCTGGATAGATGACACCATCATCCGCATCCGGTTGAGCCAGCACTCAACTAGGGTTAGTAAACATGATAGGACACTCTGTCCCACTAACTTGACACTTGTCAAAATCATAACCCACAATAACATCAACCCCAGGGATGGGCAACTGCTCACTAACTGCTACAGTGCACCAACCCGGTGTAATAGTTGACTTCAGGAGAATTTTAACTAATGGTACACGCTGGACATGACCTCCAATACCTTTCAATAATACTTCTTCACCAGTGTCTTCTGTGCTATCATCAGCAAGAGCACGCTGAGAAATTAGAGATGGGGAAGCACCAGTGTCCCTCAATAACTGCACTGGCTTCCAGCTTCCACTGGTACAAAGTAAGGTACCCGAATATAGGTACGGTTTAAAGTTAGTCATCCAATTGGTCATGACTGGAACAACATTAGAATTAATTGCTTGCAGCCCCCGGTCTCATAATCCGACTGGTAGGTCCTTTCAGGGTGCAAGGTCTCAACTCAGGGTGTATAACAGGAATTAACCACATGATATCTTCTCCTGCAATGCGTGCAATATCTGCCAGTGGTCGAACCAACTGAACCAACTGCAGATTTAGACACTACAATACTTGAGGGTGACAACCCTGTCTGCTGTTTCTCAATCTTTGGCTTTACAGGAGAAGAGTTCAGGGGAGTAGGTAAGTTAGCTGTTCTGGCCTGGAAAACATGAGATTTAGGAACAGGATAATTACTCTTAGAATTATAAGTATTTGATTGTGCTCGAAAAGGCATCTTAGTGAGTAGTTCGTGTTCGTCTGCTAGCTTGGCTAGTTTCATAATGTCATTGGTCTGTTTATGTTCAGCTATAAACAAGGCTAATTTCTCTGGTAGACAGCCTAAAATCTCCTCTGTCACTATGAGATTTCTCAAAGTTTCAAAGTCTGTAATGAAAAGTACTTTTACCCATCTATCAAAATGATTAATTTTAACTCTTGCAAAATCAGAAATGGTCTGATCATGTGCTCTCTTTATACCTCTAAATTTCTGTCTATGGGCCTCTGGGATCTGCTGGTATGCATTTAAGATGCTCTGTTGGACAAATTTAAAGTCAAAATAATTAGCGGCAGGAAGGGATGCAAAAATTTCCTGGGCTTTCCCCTTAAAGTGTCCTCTCATGATGGCAACCAATTGATCCACACGCCAATTCATACTGACTGCTAACTTCTGGAAATGCAAAAGGAATATTTCTGGGTCCTCCTCATTGAATTGAGGTAAATCTACATTTTTCCTAAACTTTAATGAACTATCAGTACTATCTGTATGATTACTAGTGTCACCATGCCCTGCTACAATTCTCTGTTCCTCTTGTCTGTTATTATTTATCCTGCAGCCTCTCCGAGGCACAAACCAAGGTTTTACACAACTCCCCCCATGCACTCGAGTTATGTCAATAGGCCGTTCTACCTCTTCGCCCTTACTTCATTACACACAGACATCACAATTGTGTGATGCATCAAATGAACAAATCCACAAGGGCCGTGACGAGGATTCGAACCTGCGTCCGAGAGCATCCCAGACGCTGCCTTAATCGACTGAGCTACGACATGGTCAAAAGGAGTTGAAATAAAAGTTCTACTGAACTTACTGGATCCTGCAGCCTCTCCGAGGGAAAAACCAGGGTTTTACACAACTCCCCCCATGCACTCGAGCTATGTCAATAGGCCGTTCTCCCAAATCTACAAGAGTCGTTAGTCACGGCCCTTGTGGATTTGTTCATTTGATGCATAACGCAATTGTGATTTCTGTGTGTAATGAAGTAAGGATGAAAAAGGAGGAGTTGCAAGCTAAATGGCAACCATTAACAACGGATTTTAACAAACTTAGTATGCTAAAATTTCCTTGTAATGCTTTAGGACAGAACTTACCTACAAATTTGCATGTGTTCTGCGATGCCTCAGGCAAAGCATATGACGCAGTAGCCTATTTAGTTAACACTCAACAATCATTTTTACTTCTAAGGCAAGAGAAGCCCCAATTAAAAATAGGTTATTACCTCAAATGGAGTTGACTGCTTTATTAATGGGTGTAAGGCTGGCTCATTGCCTGATAAAGACACTCAACAATATTCACTTTGGTGAGATAATAGTGTGGTCAGACAACGAGGCAATCTTACAATGGGTAAAAATCAACAATAACAAAACTACCTACGTCAGTAACCGAGTTAGGGAAATACGAGAATTAGCAGCTGACTAAAAGATGAGATATGTTCCTACGAAGGACAATCTAACTGATTATTTATCAAGAGGTTTAACCTTAAAACAACTGGTGAAAGCCAAGATGTGGCTTACACTATGACTTGTGGCCACAAGTCATAGTGTAATAAACTAAGCTTCGCTTTAGAAATTATAGATCTCTGTCATAGGCATTACATTGGACCACATGGTTTTAGAAAAGTTGGAGTCAGACCAGAGTTCTGACCTGAGAGGCGAAGATAGGTCATCTCTCCAGAGATTAAAGGAATAGCGTTTAGGATTACAAAATAGCGGTCCCCCTTGTTGCATTACATGCAATATGTAATGAATATTTCAACAAAATACAGTAATAGCCAATCTGTTTAAGTATGTATGTAGATTAACATGAAGGTAGAATGAAGATCAAGGCTCGGTTGCTATCAAGAGACGGTAACGTCAGCAGAGAGGACACTAGGCTAACATGCATAGCCTTTGACCAACCCTGGGGTCAAGGTTACGTGGCTCATGTGACTAAAGTCACATGAGCCGCGTATTGTGAATTCATCTGAATTAAATAAAAGTCACTATTCAATATTGTAATTAGAATTAGCCTTTTTTGAGATGCTTATTTAATTACCACCAGTTTTAATAAGAGTTCTACCATCTGGGTTGTTTAATAAATAAGATTAGTTTGTTCAATTAACCCTGCTTGGTAATTGAGAGCAAGGTGGAATAATACTAGGACAGCCTAGTATTGAGAGAGGAGGAGGCTAGGACAGTGTAGGTTGAGCAGTAGGTGGGAGGACAACCATCACCTCCCAAAGGTCAGAATATCAGCAGCTGGACATAGATTTTTGGTTAAGTAATGTAGAGTTTGGTATAGTTGATACCCATCTTGCCTCAGCAGGAAAGATTTCAGTTAAGATGTGTTAGGGATAGGAAGTGTTTCTATTTATTCATTTTGATAGTTGTTTTAATAAAAGTTGTTTTAAGATTTTCTAGTATTTTTTATTTTTGAGCTTTTCCAATAACTATATATTGATTGTCTATGCCTTGATCTTCACAAGTCGGTTTGGTTGGACTAAGCTGGTATACATATGGCCAGCCTAATCTAATCCTAATCTTCCTAATCTATTTTTTACATCTGATATCCCCCCCCTTGTTTTCAAGTTAATTCCCCACACTTAATGTAAATTCATCCCCCCTTTTCAGAGTAATTGGGGATTAAGCCCCAAAGACCTGATGGTTAATTAATTGTTCCAAACCATGATTAAATAATCTTTTAAATCTTTTTTGGTTTGTGGTGGCAGCAAGTAAAGTAGTGTCTTGAGTTTTGCTAAGGGCCTAGTACAGCGTCTTCCTGTCTTGTATGACTTAAGGCGTTCAACCACCTAAGGTCACGAGGTGTGGACTGAGTCTGGGGTAGAATTTCGAGGTCTTTAGGTGAAATAACTAAGAACAGGGTAGTGGATGAAGCAGATTCTATACCATCATCAACGTTACAATGGTGGCATCAGTGGTATTCATTATATAAACACTGGGTATACGCTTAGACACTAGATGGAGCGTGAATCACTTGAAAATAATCACTGCTGAACTCAGTGCTGAGTCAACCCACTGAAAAAAACAGAGTCTCGCGCAAACTCGCTTAAATGATGAAAAATCCAATTTTCAATATACAACTTTTAAACAAGCATGACGTTAGTTGCCCGCAATAATGAAGAACACTGACACCTGGAACACACAATTGTCACACTAATTAAAATTTTCACCAAAATTTGAGTTTCCAGATAACTGGACTGAAAAATTTCAGTCAACCAAAATATGAAAAATGCACTAAAATCAACAAAAATCTATTTTTCGCTTCCCTGATATAAACACTATTTCATATTACTGGCGATGTCCACAGAACAATACTGACCCCAGACTGACTGACGCTATCCACCAGGGGGCCTCGTAGCCTGGTGGATAGCGCGCAGGACTCGTAATTCTGTGGCGCGGGTTCGATTCCCGCACGAGGCAGAAACAAATGGGCAAAGTTTCTTTCACCCTGAATGCCCCTGTTACCTAGCAGTAAATAGGTACCTGGGTGTTAGTCAGCTGTCTCGGGCTGCTTCCTGGGGGTGGAGGCCTGGTCGAGGACCGGGCCGCGGGGACACTAAAAAGCCCCGAAATCATCTCAAGATAACCCCTTGGGCATTCTAAATTTTCTTGAATTCGAATTTTCGTCAAAAACTGAGGTTTTCACCCAAACTGGACTCTGAAAAAGTCTATCATCCTTCGTGAAAACTCGCTTAAATCAGCAAATGTCAATTTTCTCATCACTGATGTTAACACAATAATTCTGTTACTGGCGAGGTCAAAAGTCTAGCATTTATATCTCGAACGTTCACTTTATCCACGAAATCGAATTTTCACGAAAAGCAGGGTTTCCAGACGACTGGACTCTGAAAATTTTCAGTTACCCAAAATATGGAAAACGCATTTAAATCATCAAGAACGAATTTTACTCTTCCCTGACGAAAACACAATAGTTCTTCTAACTGGCGAAGTCTACAGAACAATACTGACCTTTTGGACATTGATTTCACCCACAATTCATATTAATCGCAATTAACCCGAATTTGCGTCCAAATGGACTTGGAAAAATTCGCACACGATCGTCAAAAACAATTTCTTTGCAACTCCCGAACCATGTTCCCCAAAAATTACTGTACCACACAACAATAATACCCCTAATTCCAGTGAAATGTCCCCCGGGAATATCCAACTTGACTAGGGAAAACGTAGAAATTACAAGGGAAACTTAATTTATGGGAAATCCTAACAAAACAAAACTTCTAAATATTGGGAACACGGAAACTGTAGGGAAGCACTTAACGTAGGGAATACTAACGGGTACTCAACGACCCGATTTAATACTATAGCATCCCTCTATCTGCCCGCGAAACCCCCCGACCCTAGTGACAGAAGCCACTGCAGCTCAACTGTTGTTGTTTAAGATTCGCTACCTGGAACAAAAAGTTTCAAGTAGCACGGGCTATGGTGAGCCCGTAGTCTGAGCTCAACCGTATGGAAACACCACTTTACGAGAAACCACTATGACTAGACTGTGGGATGATATACCGAACCTCGATTCAATATCTACCACTACCCCGTTGCTAGGAAAATCCTACCTCATCCCTGAGCTAACCGCAGTTGCCTTCTTGAGTTTACTGGAAAAACCTAAGTGTTTGTGTCGCCTAATACGCCCTCGGAGAAATCACAAATAGTGTCCTATCTATTCCTCCGCCCTCGACAGCTCTAACATAGACCTGCATTTGGAAATATGGTTTTTCCAACTCCCCTGAGACAATGGGAGAAAGTCGAGTGAGTACTTAATCCCATCAGCCCACGGCGGCCTCAACTTAACTGCCTAACTTAGAAACCAACCTTAACTGCCTAACCTTAATCCTACCGTAGGTGACCTAATAGCCAAGAGCGAGAGCCTTTCAGAGAAATTGAGCAATTGTTGAAAACACCGCTGCTACCATTTTTTTTCTATATATGTAATAAAAACTAGGTTTGTTTATATTGGGAGAATGTCAGAGTCACATTGCTTTGGGAGTGGATAGAATAAGGGAGTGAACTTCGTGGAGTTCAGTGTTCTTCTCCTGAATGACTGAAAGGTCAGTCTGTATATATATTTTAAATTGTTTTGACATTGTGTGTGTCCTGCTCTACAGAGCACACGTGGATGGCGAATTAAGGGCCAATGAACTTATGCTAGCTAGATTTTGCAGGCAGTTTAGGGATATTGCATTTAGCTATATCAGTCAGGTGTAGGATGTTTTGTTTCCAGATGTATTAGATAATGGCTGGGCTGTCAGCTGACATGAGGATAAATGCTGGATTGGTAATTTTTGTGTTTATGATTTTTGCTGAACAATCTGATGATCGTAATTTATTAGATACGATAGCTTTTTGATAGAGGCATGTGCTGTGCCTATATTTTTACAATAGGGGTTTTGATACTAAACCTCATTTTTTTATGGTATTAAAAATAAGGTTTATTAATTTATTTGTGCAAGGGGGTTGTAACAAACTAAGCTTCACTTTCGAAATAATATTCTTAGCATTTAGGATTACAAAATGGCAGTCCCACTTGTATTAATGCAACATGTAATGAATATTTCAACAAAATACAGTAATAACCATTCTGTTTAAGTATGTATGTAGGTTAACATGAAGGTAGAATGAAGATCAAGGCTCGGTTGCTATCAAGAGATGGCAACGTCAGTAAAGACGGCACTAGGCTGTCATGCGTAGCCTCTGACCTTCCCTGGGGACAAGGTTACACGGCTGCTCGTATGACTACAGTCTCTCGTATTGTTAATTCATCTGAATTAAATAAACATCACTATTCAATATTGTAATTGGAAGCAGCAGGTGTGGGTTGAGCAGCAGGTGGGAGGACAACCATCACCTCCCCAAAGGTCAGAACAACATCAGCTGGATTTTGGTAAAGTACTGTAGAGTTTAATATAGTAGATACCCACCTTGCCTCAGTAGGAAAGATTTCAGTTAGGAAGTGTTTTTTTTGTATTCAGTTAGATAGTTTTATTTTAATAAACATTGTTTTAAATTTCTTTTAGTATTTTGAATTTTTCCAATAACTATATTTTGATTGTCTACGCCTTGGTCTCCACGAGTTGGGTTGCATGGACTAAGCTGGTATACATATGGCCAGCAAGCCTAATCTATTTTTAACATCTGATATTCCCCTTGTTTTCAAGTTAATTCCCACACTTAACGTAAATTCATCCCCCCTTTTCAAAGTAATTGGGGATTAAGCCCCAAGGACTTGATGGTTAATTATTTGGTCGAAACCACGATTAATTAATCTTTTAAATCCTTTTTTGGTTTGGTGATGGCAGCAAGTAAAGTAGAGTCTTGAGTTTTGCTAAGGGCCTAGTACAGCGTCTTCGTGTCTTGTAAGATTTAAGGCGATCAACCGCCTAGGGTCACGAGGAGTGGACTGAGTCTGGGGTAGAACTCCGGGGTCTTTAAGTTAAATAACTAAAGGCATGGTAGTGAATGAAGCAGATTCTATACCCCTTCCTCGTTACAATAGTGACCAATATCACTATCCCCACTGTGGAGCTGGAACCCCCCCCCCCCTCAATCTTTAGCTATTAACCCTAACCATTATTCCAGTTTAAGTAAATTGCTAGGAGTCACCCAAATTGTATTTGATTTCCTCAATAAGATAGGATTTAAATATCAATTTCTTAGTCCCCTCAAATACTGGGCCAAACAAGCTCAACTAGAGACTTATGGGAGAGATTATGAACGTCTTCCAGATAAATTAACCAAGTCTCTGGGCATTTGGTTTGGTTCAGATAATTACAACATACTAAGGTGTGGAGGACGTCTGCTTCAGGCAGAAATTGATTTAGAGGCAAAGAATCCTATACATTTGCCTCGTCACCACATCATAACTAAACTTTTAGTTTTACATTACCATGAGCATGGTACATTGCACGGTGGAGTATTAGATACTCTCACTGATCTACGACAGAAATTCTGGTCGCCACACTGTCAAATCTCTTATTAAAATCTTGTGTGATCTGCAGGAAGAATGATGCTCGAGTGTTTCCTTACCCAGGATCTCCACCTCTTCCTAAAGAACGAGTCGTCCACCTTCGTCCATTTGAGACCACAGGTGTAGATCACACAGGAGCACTTATTTTACAGGCATTCCACATAAAATTTCGGTGATAGCCTATATTTTCCTCTTCACGTGTGCGACCACACGAGGCATACACTTAAAAGTAACTTCTGACATGAGTGTATAAGCGTTCTTGCAAGCCTTTCATAGATTTGCTACACGCTGATCATGCTCCAAACTGATTATCCATTATCATACATGATGATGTCTGATAATGGATCTAATTTTGTAGCAGGAGAAGCATGCTTAAGAGAAATATGGAACCATCCAGAGGTACGTGCAGTGCTCAAACAGAGACAGTGCCACTGGAAATTCATACCTCCACGAGCACTATGGCAAGGAGGATTTTACGAGTTCATGTTAGGCACTCTTAAGAAATGCTTAAGAAAAGCTCTACACAGACAGAAGATTAGCCTAACCGAGTTGCAAACCCTTGGCACCGAAATAGAAGCACGAGTCAACAACAGACCACTAACTTATCTTTCAGATGATTTCTCCCAGAGAGAACCCCTTAGTCCCTCTCATCTGAATCATGGTAGTATTCTGAGTCCTCTGATATCTCTCGCAGACGAGGATCCAGCTGACCCTTCATGTGCTAGAGGACGTGACTTAGTGGAGAATTACAAACATCTTTCCAGAGTGATAGAAAAATGAAATGAAGTGTGGACTCGCTAATACCTAACTGCTCTGAGAGAGTATCATTATGGAGCTGCAATCTTGTACAATAAAGTTCAACTAAAACAAGGTGGTCTAGTCCTAGTTGAAAGTGATGGACTCAGATCATTCATGTTCATCCTGATCACCTAGGTATATTATGAATAGTAAAGGTTCAGTGTAGAAGCCCTACAACCTTTAAAACTTTAGAAAAACAAGTACCTCTAGAGTTAGCTGAACATGAATGTCCTACAGAGGTAACTTCACCCCAAGTTACAGAGGACAATGATACTGCCCACAAGAGCATACGACCATCTTGAGTCGCTGCTCAGCAATGTAAGCTGAAGCTTAAACAATACTTTGATTCTGCCTGAGTGCAGACAATTCCTCATTTGAGTTTGAGGTGATCATAATGATTCAGTGATGGGATGATAGTCTAGTAGCTCAACAGTTACAAATCATAGTGACCCTAGACAGTAGCCTCACTGTGGATTCGAAGTCTCCTTAATCTTGAATGACATAATGATTAATATTTCATATTCTTAATTAATGTATAGCAATGTAGATTACAACCTATACCATATTTTCCTTCTGCTCAATTGCAGATCATAGCCATCTGTTCTTTAGAATGTTCTCTGAGTTTGCAGAACCATTCAGTGACTAAGTAATTCAACCATTGCACGTCATAGTAATACTAGTCATTGAATCTGTTGTGGAGTTTAGAGAGTTCTTGATTTTAGTTGACTTAATAATTTTGCATTTTCAACATTTAATTCATGTCCCACCCTAAAAGACATAGTCACATCTGCTCTACAGATTCGGGAATCTGTAATGTGCGTACTAACGTACTAACCTACTAACCCCATGAATATAACTTCAGAGTAGAGAATCAGGCACGCCAGTACTAAGACATGAACTGCGACCCGAGATCTCACCCCCACTGGAGTTATGTTGGACATATCCAACACTTATTCATCATTTTTAGTACTTCAGTAAGTCATCATTGTACAAACAATTATATTTATTAATATTACTAACTTATAGATCAACAATATTAATTATTTTCCTCCTGCGTAATTATTTCACCAAATCTTTCCTACTTCATGGCGAGGTTGCGTCAAACAACTCAGCAAAGGGAAAGATAACATCTACATTTCAAAGAATTAAGTTCTATTCTCCTTTCATATCAGTATTCTTTCCTAAGAATTATTAACTGATACTGTGTCAACCAGTGATCAAATAATATCGGGTTATTAGCTGAAGTGTTATTACCTATATAACAGTAGCCACTGTTATCACAGAAAATCATGGAGGAACATAATTCCCTTTTGCCTTTCGTCTATATGAACTCCGTTTCATATTAATTATTATATGACAAGAATTCAATTAATATTAGCTCCTTCATAATAAACCCCTAGCCTTATTATCTTACGTTGTTGAATAATTATTATACGAATTCTCCGTATCAACTCTCTATGCGATTGCGCGGGCGAGACGGGAGAGGGAGGAGGAGAGCGACGGCAGCCATATTGATGATAACAGGCAGTGTCTAGGAGCTCACGCATTCACCGGCTCGTATTTACTTCATCCTTGCAGCAGCTAATTCCAGCGTCCGGCAGTGACTCCATCAACCATCAGACACTCGTCCCGGCGAACATAATTTGGTTAAGTCTACAGATATTTGCTCATTTTTGATCACAAAGCGACAAATGTATAGGCATCTCGTTGTTAAGACGTAGGAACATCAAACAACAAAAAGTTAGTTTTATGCTCGATCGTGCCCCCACCTTTCATTCAGAAATAGTTGTATATTAACTTTGGTATAAGCATCTCTTACATATTAACTGCATTGTCAACATATGCCATAGTGACAAAAGGAGAGATAACTTCCCCTCCACGCATGTTCCAGGACAGCATGTTACAACTAGCAGTTGATGTGTTTGCCCCAGCGCGTACACCTATTCCTACTATACAGCTAAGCCGCTGTTAATTTATTAGTAGTAGTTTACTAACCTTTGGTTAAATTTGATCTTTAATATAAGATCTCTTATTTTATTAACCATTTATATTTACCATCAGATTTATTACCATATTTCATATTTTATTCTCATAAATTTGATATGCAGTAGTATTGAATTTATAGTGCATTTAACACATTAGTTAATTTGCACTACATTTTAATCTCATAAATTTTATATGCAGTAGTATTGAGTTTATAGTGCATTTAACGCATTAGTTAATTCGCACTACATTAAGAATGTAAGAAGCCCTTTCGAAACGCTTCTAGGCGTCAGACCATTAATAAAAATGAATTTTTGAGAATTGATATTTACATTACCACCGACAGTAAAGAAAAACATAAGAAATATTGAGAAAATTTGTGTTAGAATTATTAATCTGACCATTTTTGTCATAATCAACAACATATGATCACAAGAAAGACGAGATTCTTTATTTGTTATTTATGTCAACGAATTTTACACATTTTCAAGTGTAAATAAATAAACACACCTTTCAGATATAATTATTCTATGACACTTTTCTGACACATTAGCATATAATAAAGGATCCGGAGGTAGGGTGTTTCTAAAACATCTTTAGTTTTCCTAATACAAATATTCAAAGTTCCCTCCCCCAAAAATTATGCAAATATGTCCTGTTTATTGCTATTATAAAATCAATAAATAGACTTAGAAAAAAATGCTATCTAGACATTTTAGAGACATAAACTTTACATATAAGGTGTAAGTTTCATGTAAATTGAATAAAAAATGAAAGAGTTATTTGAACATTTATATTAGTTGAAAATATTGAAAATAAATATGAAAATAATAAAGTCTAAGGTGCTGCCATCTGTGCCTGAGGTTGACATCAACCAGTTTTCTCCACAATTGGCACCCTTACAGATAGGCTTATGTTTCATGCAAATCGTCTGATAGAAAAAAAAATAAAAAAATATATATAATTTTTTTTAACTTAATTATTTTTCTAATAAAACTAATTATAATATTTTTTTAATATATGCTATTGTGATAGCTGAGAGTCATAGATATGATTTCAGTTGACACTTGTGTTAGATAATCGGTTTTGACCATTTTGGAATAATTTTGACACCTACTTCACTATTTTTTTCTCCCTTCCTATTTATGCTTCGATGCTGAGACTTGGACCAGATGAAACCCTTTTCGTATACAACTAGTCAAAAAAGTTTGAATGGAATCGAACTAGTTTTCATTTAATGCATTTTTTGGGGGGGAAATCTGGAGCCCTTGCCCCTGCATTAAGAACATACCACCATGTGCGGACAGGGAAGAAAAACTATATTTATTTCATGGTTAAAACAGACTTTACTCTTAAATCCAGCAACCTTCAAACGATTCTCTTTATCACTGTTACGAACCCGGATCCAGCGTCCGAGCACGGAGCAGTGACGACCGCGCCATCTGTGGGTCAGCTCCCGAAACCCCCACCAAATGGACGACGACACCTGGTGAGGACAAGGTGTACTGGCCACAAGGGCCAGTTTCCAGTCCGGTTCAGCTCACAGCATCGCCGCCGCTGACCCCTGGTGAGGTGGTGCTCAGACTACAACGCCATCTATGGAGTGGATATGTCGGGCGTTTGTGTCTGAGCCTGTAAGTGTGGTGCTTTAGTGTCCCTGTTATTGATGACGTGTCTGCTTACAGAGTCGACCTGGGACTGCTGTGATGGAAGTTGAGTGAGTCTACCCAAGGCAGCCGTCCCCATACCTTGTGCTTTGCTGCAGCAGCTGTGAGTCGGCTCCCGGATAAACACTGTGGTGTTACCCTGCCTGTGAAGGGTTGTCGTACCCGGGACCGACTGCTGGAGACGATTATCCACTGGGGTATTGAGGACAGGAGAGTGATTTGTGGCATCACACGAGGCTCCTGACTAGGGCGCTACCCTAGTATCGCTCGTGGAGTGGCCTGACCAGCGTTGCTGATCCGGAACCTGCCAGCAGACCTGCTGGACTTGTGGTTGACGGCCTCCACGGCGGTGCCTCCAGTGGAACTGTGTTTTGGCTGGCCTGTGTTTGGGGTAGACTCAGCTTGGTCGAAGGATTCGTCAGGAGACCACGAAAGCACCGAGGACTCAGCACCGAGAGTTTGGATCCAGAGTCTTCAGGAGAAGACGATTGTGTATTTCCCCTGTACAGTGTTAATACCCCTCCCCCTGTGCACTCTTTTATATATTATTTATTTGGTGATGGTAATAATTATAGTCTTAAGTTCTTAACTTTCTTTCCCTTCCCCCTTTAAGTTTCTTGCGTCACGGATCTCATTCCTTGAAAGCCACTACTGGCTTGGGGCCGGATACTACTTCCTCTAATAACATCAGAGTAAGAACCCCGTTGCGTCCCGAGAGGGCCGTAACAATCACCCCCACCTTCAACATGCTCCTTCACTGCAGGGTTTGGAGAAGGAATTGCAGTAACCCCCAGAATCATTAACAGTTCTAACCAGGATTCTTCTTCAGCAGCTTGACTTCATTCATCTTCATCACATGCACAAAACGGGGAATTGTCTAGATGCCATAGGATCAACTCTATACAGTTGGATTCTGCAAAGAGTGGTAATAAGGCCTTTGAGGACTTCAGATATTCACAAAGAGCATCTCTTACACAAGTAATTGGGACTCATTATATTAATCATTGTGTTGAAATTACCAAGACCTTGTAGGAGAGAGATAATCAAAATGACGGGGTGAGAATAGCTTGAGCTACCTCATCCCTTTGTGTGTATTTTACCTCAATAAACTTATTTCAATTTCAATTAAATTTCAATTAATGCATCGTCAATAGGCTTCTTTACCCATGAGGGGGAAAATGCTCTAACATTCTTAATGAAAGTACGATCTTTCAATATATTTAGGTAGATGCAGTTGGTAATATCTATCATGAAGTGTCCAGGGGTCGTCTGCAGGTGCAAAGTTACATATTCCTCCAGCATAATAAAAACATCTGACATGGTCTCCAACGCCTAAGGCAAATAAAAAATAAAAATATATAAATACATAATATATATAAATAATTGAGCTTAACATCATCATCCTCATCAACAAACTCATACTCTTCCTCCTCTCGTGATAATGTCAACTCTATCTTGACTAGAACTAATAATAGTAATAATAATAATAATAATAATAATAAATAACAATAATAATAATAAATAATGATAATAATAATTTATAACAACAATAACAATAATAATAATAAAGTCTACCTTACACTACACAATCAAAATCTACGCTATTAATCACCACACGAGAAAAACCTAGCTTGGATCAAGTCTGAAGGGAAATAAGACAATTTATCAGACCAGATAATTCCAAATCAGGATAGGCGATCTTTAAACCCCCATCATGTCCAGATAGATTGGTGGGGCGAATGGTAGAATTCCGCTGTTAACACCCTCACTTAGCCCATCTCCTGCAGTTTCACACAAACAGTGAATAATAAAATTAATAATAAAAATAATAATATTAATAAGCTCACCCCATCCTGTAAATATTTCATAAAAAAGTCACTTAGGTAATACACACACACACACACACACACACACACACACACACACACACACACACACACACACACACACACACACACACACACACACACACACACACACACACATGGTCTCCAACGCCTAAGGCAAATAAAAAATAAATATATATATACTCTAAGACTAAGACTAATACTTTCTAGACTGGACTACAGAAGGATAAGGGACTACCTGGGAGAAGTGCAGTGGGAGGAAGAAATTAGAGGAAAAACAGTGCAAGATATGATGAACCAAGTCATATGGAAATGCAATGAGGCTGAAGAGAGATTTATTCCAACAGTAAAGGAAAAAAGCAGGAGGGAATATAATAACCCATGGTTTAATAGACAGTGTCAGGAAGCAAAAGTGAGAAGCAGGAGGGAGTGGAGGAAGTACAGAGGACAACAGGATTAGATGTAACAGAGCTAGGAACGATTACATTAACATAAGACGAGTGTCGGAAAGAAATTATGAGAATGATATTCCAATCAAAGCGAAAAAGCAACCTAAATTACTACATAGCCATATAAGAAGGAAGATGTCGTAAATGATCAAGTGACAAGACTGAGGAAAACAGAAGGGGCATATACAGAAAGTGACAAGGAAATCTGTGAGGTACTGAATGTAAGTTTCCATGGAGTGTTCACAACCGAGCCTGAGTGGCTCCCATTGTGAGAAGAGATTAGGAGGTAATGAAACAGTTGACAACACTGGATGCAACTAAAGCGGTTGGACCAGACAAAGTATCACCGTGGATACTAAAAGAGGCAGCGCAGGCTCTCAGCGTGCCTCTGACAATGATCTTTAATGAGTCACTTATGTCGAGAGAATTGCCCAGTTGCTGGAAGGAGGCAAATGTCGTACCGATTTTCAAGAAAGGTGACAGGGAGGAGGCACTTAACTACAGACCCGTATCACTGACAAGCATCCCCTGCAAAATACTTGAAAGAATAATTAGGCTAAGACTTGTTGAGCACCTGGAGAACATTGGGTTTGTAAACAAGCACCAACATGGGTTCTGGACAGGGAAATCATGCCTAACAAACCTTTTAGAATTCTATGACAAAGTAACAAGGATAAAGCAGGACAGAGAAGGCTGGGTAGACTGCATATTTCTTGACTGCCAAAAGGTCTTTAGTGCAGTACTGCACATGAGACTGCTTTACAAACTTGAGAGGCAGGCAAGAGTAAGTGGAAAGGCCCTAGAATGGGTGAGGAACTATCTAACAGGAAGGAGCCAGAGGGTTGTGGTAAGAGGCAAGAAGTCGGACTGGCGAACAGTAACGAGTGGAGTACCTCAAGGATCGGTGCTGGGCCCAATCCTCTTTCTTATTTACGTAAATGATATGTTTACAGGAGTGGAATCGTACATGTCAATGTTTGCGGATGATGCAAAATTAATAAGAAGAGTTGTGACAGATGAAAATTGTAAGATCCTCTAAGAGGAATTAAACAAGTTGCAGAGATGGTCAGGGAAATGGCTACTGGAGTTCAACACCAGTAAATGTAAAGTTATGGAAATGGGATCAGGTGATAGATGACCAAAAGGACAGTACACATTGAAGGGGAACTGCCTACCTGTAACGATTCGAGAAAGAGACCTGGGAGTGGATGTGACACCTAATCTAACTCCTGAGGCACATACAAATAGGATAACGACAACAGCGTACTCTACACTGGCGAAAATTAGAACTTCATTCAGAAACCTAAGTGAGGAGGCTTTTAGGGCACTTTACACTGCCTACGTGAGACCAGTCTTAGAGTATGCCGCGCCATCATGGAACCCCCACCTGAAGAAACACATAAGGAAACTAGAGAAGGTTCAGAGGTTTGCGACGAGGCTTGTCCCAGAGTTACGAGGGATGGGATATGAAGAACGTCTGAGGGAACTGAACCTTACGTCACTAGAGAAAAGAAGGGAGAGAGGAGATATGATAGGAACATATAAAATACTCAGGGGAATTGACAAGGTGGAAATAGATGAAATATTCACACGTAATAATAACAGAACGAGGGGACATGTGTGGAAACTGGAAACTCAGATGAGTCACAGAGATGTTAGGAAGTTTTCTTTTAGCGTGAGAGTAGTGGAAAAATGGAATGCCCTTGGGGAACAGGTTGTGGAAGCAAACTCTATTCATAATTTTAGAATTAGGTATGATAGGGAAATGGGACAGGAGTCATTGCTGTAAACAACCGATGGCTGGAAAGGCGGGATCCAAGAGCCAATGCTCCATCCTGCAAGCACAAATAGGTGAGTACACACACACACACACACACACACACATCTGCACACCTGCTATACATATGCTCCCTCCGAACCTAACCATCCTCCTCTTAACCACATGGAGACTACGACCGTGTGCATGCTGGGCACCACTCATCGCGATGAGAGCGGATTGCCCCTGCGCTCACCAGAACAAGTGCTCATGGACGGTCGTAATCTCAATTCTCTCTACTGACACATTGCTCTACACCATCTTCAGCACTGAGGCACCTTGCTCTACACCATCTACACCAACACTGGCACCTTGCTTTACACCAACACTGCGACACCTTGCTCTACACCATCTACTGCACCTTGCTCTACACAATCTACAGCAACACTGAGGCACCTTCTGCTACTCTATCTACAACATTGCCTCACCTTGCTCTACACCCTCTACACCGACACTGTGCTACCTTGATCTACACCATCTACACCAACGTTGAGGCATCTTGCTCTACACTATCTGCTCCAACACTGCGGCACCTTTTTCTACGCCATCTACACCGACACAGCGACACCTTGATCTACAAAATCTACGCCAACATTGAGGCCACTTGCTCTACACCATCTATATCAACACTACGACACCTTGCTCCTCACAATTTACACCAGCACTGAGACTCCTTGCTCTACATTATTTACATCAACACGGGGGTACCATGCTTTAGGACTTGCTGCTGGCGCCATTGCTAGCTGGTCGCACACGGATTTGTTCCCTGGAAAACTTACGATTCTGAGCACCCATCAGCTAAAATCATTACGGTTTTGTGAGGAAGAATTCATCAATACTCCATGAGCCAGAGAATATCGTGTTTGGAAAGAAACTATACTGATTTCGTCTACAACTGAGGGACAAACAACGTTGTTGATTATCTGCTGTCCTGCTGACTGGTATTGGTATTCTGCGCAACCCAGTACGCAGGTGACACAAACTCTCGTACCGCACTCGACGTCCATGACCAATTTTTTTTTTTGGAGAACTGTATCACTGACCAGATCACATAGAGTCCTACCCAGAAGGGCGAGATGATACTCTGCGGGCATCGCCACAATAGGTCACATTAGAAGGTGTACTGAGGCTTTTCAGGGAAAGGTAGACCAAACAGCTCGATTAGGTGTTACGTATCTCTGATTCCACCTGGGGTTACCTTGAGGTTACTTTGAGGTGCTTCCGGGGCTTAGCGTCCCCGCGGCCCGGTCGTCGACAAGGCCTCCTTGTTGCCGGACTGATCAACCAGGCTGTTGGACGTGGCTGCTCGCAGCCTGACGTATGAGTCACAGCCTGGTTGATCAGGTATCCTTCGGAGGTGCTTATCCAGTTCTCTCTTGAACACTGTGAGGGGGTCGGCCAGTTATGCCCCTTATGTGTAGTGGAAGCGTGTTGAACAGTCTCGGGCCTCTGATGTTGATAGAGTTCTCTCTCAGAGTACCTGTTGCACCTCTGCACCTCTGAGGGAATCATTTTACGACCTCCGTTGGAGAGGACTGAAGTTTTCCAGGTCTAGGAGTGTCTCAGGCATTAGGTAAGGCAGTAAATCTGTCCTCACCACGTGGAGATGTCATGGGGAAGTCTATGAGAAAGAGGCAATGGAGGCAGCTTTCAGACGAGGAGGGGCAGTGGACCGAGGTGCAGTAGGCACCTAAGACAACTGTTATGGAGGGTTCACCACATGCTTCCACCAGCAAGACAGCAGACATATTTGACCTAGAGAGGACAGTACCAGTCACACACCAGCCAGTGTCAGACAATGTATCTCTCTCTCAACAGCCCTGCCACAGAACAACAGTATGAGACCGGAGAGGACACCAGTCTCACAACAAACATCGTCAGACTCTGCACCTCTTCCAAAATTCAAAATAATGCAGACAGACCACTTTCCTGCAGCATATGGAGTAGTAACGGAAATGGAAAAGGTACAACCTCTGCTCAAACTTTTCCATCACTGTCAACCTGGGAGGAGAAATAGTAATGATGCCACGAGACTAACAGATTGCAAATTACTTAGAAAAAGTAAAAGTCATGCAAGGGAAACCTGTATGCTAGGAAAAGCTGGACCCTTCAGAAAGACGCACACGAGTTGTGCTTTTGGGATACCCAATCGACTTTCCCCCTGGATCCAGTACTAGAACACAAGCAAATCTTGAATGCGGAACGATGCCGCACAAAAATAGACAAAGCAGCGATACGTGAGGTTCTGGTGACTGTCATGGGACATGTGCCAGAAACATTCAGTCTTGGAAATTGGAGAATATACCGAAGAAGACAATACGTCCCAGAACCCCTGCGCTGCTTCAGGTGTCAGAAATACGGCCACCATCAATCACGCTGCACCGGACAGGAGAAATGCGAATTGTGTAGCCTGAGACATCCAATCAAAGATTGTACAGCCAAGCACAAGGCAAACCAGACCACAACAGCCAAATGTCCAAATTGTGGAGGCAAACCTCATGCCTGGTGCACAACCTGTTCTGCATGGAAACAAAAGGTGCACAACCTGCTCTGCATGGAAAGAAAAGGTGCAGACAGCTCAGGCCAAGATAAACACACAGACCAGCACTACACACACCAACACCAACGTTTGGAACACTCGTGCACAGCAACAGCAGAGATCCACTCTCACAGAACAAAATTTATCGAATCTATCAACTTCAAATCAGGAAATACACAAAAATGCTGCAGAAATACAACAAAAGCAAAGAAGCAAAAAAGCAATTACTTTCGGAATCAATACAACAAATTTTCAGCTTTACAGGGGGTCCAGCTAAAAACCATCGTGAAGATCATGGCAGAGACAATTACTAATTACCTACAGGTGATGCAGAACGCCTCACAGCATCAGACTCAAGAAATCCCTTTTGTAATAATGGACAAGATCGTGCAGCTGACCATAGTTACACAAGAAATAGGCAGTGAGACAAGACGGAGCACAAGAGGACAAACAACGCGACATGGACATAAAGATTACCAACAACAGTCGGGTTGTCAAGACACCAGAACATCAACCTTAACTAACAAAAGCAACTGCAAGAAACAGTGACCACTCATGATCAACAATCTTACAAAACAAGAGACAGACATTAACAACCAATGCAGTCTGATATGCAACAACACCAGCAAAGAAGTATTGAACAGCAGAGATGCATAAGTTCCAACAACACAAGAAACTGCCAAGAGTAATCAATGCAGTCCGATGAGCAGTAATTCCAAAAGCAAAGTAATGGACAACAGGGATACACAGATTCCAACAATGCAGGCATCTTGCTGTACTCCATCTGCAATAACACTGGGACACCATGTTCTTAACCATCTACACCAACACTGAGGCACCTTACTCTACAACATCTACTCCAACACTGAGGTACCTTGCTGTACACCATCTACACCAACACTGAGGCACCTTGCGCTACACATATACACCAACACTGGCACAACTTGCTCTACACCATTTACACCAACATTGGGACACCTTGCTGTACACCATCTACACCAACACTGAGACACCTTGCTGTACACCATCTACACCAACACTGAGACACCTTGCTGTACACCATCTACACCAACACTGAGACACCTTGCTGTACACCATCTACACCAACACTGAGACACCTTGCTGTACACCATCTACACCAACACTGGGACACCTTGCTGTACACCATCTACACCAACACTGAGACACCTTGCTGTACACCATCTACACCAACACTGGGACACCTTGCTGTACACCATCTACACCAACACTGGGACACCTTGCTGTACACCATCTACACCAACACTGGGACACCTTGCTGTACACCATCTACACCAACACTGAGACACCTTGCTGTACACCATCTACACCAACACTGGGACACCTTGCTGTACACCATCTACACCAACACTGGGACACCTTGCTGTACACCATCTACACCAACACTGAGACACCTTGCTGTACACCATCTACACCAACATTGGGACACCTTGCTGTACACCATCTTCATTAACACTGAGACACCTTGCTGTACACCATCTACACCAACACTGAGACACCTTGCTGTACACCATCTACACCAACACTGAGACACCTTGCTGTACACCATCTTTATCAACACTGGGACACCTTGCTGTACACCATCTTCATCAACACTGGGACACCTTGCTGTACACCATCTTCATCAACACTGGGACACCTTGCTGTACACCATCTACACCAACACTGAGACACCTTGCTGTACACCATCTTCATCAACACTGAGACACCTTGCTGTACACCATCTACACCAACACTGAGACACCTTGCTCTACACTAACACTGAGGCATCTTGCTCTACACCGTCGCTGGGACACCTTACTTTACACCATTTACACCAACCTTTTAACACCTGACTCAGTACCACACAAGAGACCATTGCACAAGCTGGAGATGCAGGCAGGAGTGAAAAGGAAGGAACTCAATTGGATAAGGGAGTACCTGAGCAATAGAAGAATGCGAGCCACTGTGAGGGCCGAGGTCTCAGATTGGTGAAGTGTCACAAGTGGAGTCCCGCACGGTTCAGTCCTTGGACCTATACTGTTTCTGATTTATGTGAATGATCTCCCAGAGGGAATAGACTCGCATCTCTCAATGTTTGTTGATGATGCAAAAATTATGAGGAGGATTAAGTCAGAGGAAGATAGTATGAGGCTAAAAGATGATCTAGACAAACTGAATGAATGGTCCAACAAACGGCTACTACAGTTCAACCTGTGCAATTGTAAGGTAATTAAACTAATCAGTGGAAACAGTAGGCCAGAAACAGGATACAGAATGGTAGATGAAGACAGAAACGGACATAGAGAAAGATCTAGGAGTTGATATCATGCCAAACCTGTCTCATGAAGCCCACATAAAAAAATAACATCAGCAACGTATGCGAGACTGGCTAACATCAGAACTGCCTTCAGGAACCTGTGTAAGGAATCATTTAGAACCTTGTATACCACATATGAAAGACCAATCCCGGAGTATGAAGCCCCAGCATGGAGCCCGTATCTTGTCAAGTAGAGGACTAAGCTGGAAAAAGTTCAAAGGTATGCCACTAGGCTAGTCCCAGAACTAAGAGGCATGAGTTACGAGTAAAGGCTGCGTGAAATGAACCTAACATCACAGGAAGACTGGGTAGCTCGGAAAGACATGATCACTACCAAGAAAATTCTAACAGCAATCAACAGGGTACATAAAGATAAATTGTTTAACTCGGGGGGGGGGGGGGGATCGAACACGGGGAAACTGAGTATCCAAATGAGCCACAGGGAAGTTAGAAAAAACTTTTTCATTGCCAGTAGTTAACAAATGGAATGCTTTCGACAGTGATTTGGTGGAGGCTGACTCCATACACAGTTTCAAATTTAGATATAATAGAGCCCAGTAGTTTCAGGAATCTGTTCTCCAGTTGATTGACGGTTGAGAGGAGGGACCAAAGAGCCAGAGCTCAACTCCCACAAGCACAACTAAGTATGTACCTGGCTGTACAACATCTAAACCAGCACTGAAGCGCCTTGCTCTACACCAACACCTAGTCCCCTTGCTCTACACTATCTACACCAAACCTGAGACACCCTGTTTTACACTATCAACACCAAACCTAAGTCACCTTGCTTTACACTATTTACACCAAACCTGAGGCACCATGCTCTTCACCATTTACACCAACACTGTGACACCTTGTTCTACTCCATCTGCACCAACTCAGCGACACTTTGCTCTACACCATAACCAACAATACAGCAAAAATTTGCTTTACACCATCTAGACCAACACTGTGACACAATGCTCTACATAATCTACACCAACACTGCGACACCTTGCTCTACACCGTCTACACCAACACCGAGGTACCTTGCTCTCCTCTAACTACAACGTACACACACACATATATGATAATATATAGGTCTTACATTATATAATCCAATTTTGCCTTCACAATAAAGACCCAAGGAGGCTAAAATTGCACTGAAGAAGATTTCTGTAATTGTTAAAGTTATGAACAAATATTATAATGATGTTGGGAGGTGCTCGCAGGCCTTTATGTAGTCAATATGGACGTTTATTTTGACCTTTATGTTGCAATAATAAACGTATATTATACATTTTTCTTGATCGTTTTTTTCTTGTTTCAAGTTGTTGAATTACGTTTTGTGATGTTCAAGAGCGAGCAGGGAAACTACCCACCGATCTCGTATAGTTTGGCCGGCTGAATACACTAGTAACAGATGGGGGTGATAGAAGTAATCCGGTACAGCCTGATCGCTAGGATCCTTGACTCCCACCTCCCAGCTGATCTGTACTCTCCTAGCTCCCAGCTGCTGTGTACTCTCCTAGCTCCCAGCTGCTGTGTACTCTCCTAGCTCCCAGCTGCTGTGTACTCTCCTAGCTCCCAGCTGCTGTGTACTCTCCTAGCGGCCAGCTGCTCTGTACTCTCCTAGCTTCCAGCTGCTGTGTACTCTCCTAGCGGCCAGCAACTGTGTACTCTCCTAGCTCCCAGTAGCTGTGTACTCTCCTAGCTCCCTGTAGCTGTGTACTCTCCTTGCTCCCAGCAGCTGTGTACTCTCCTAGCTCCCAGAAGCTGTGTGCTCTCCTAGCGGTTGTTTACGTTTCTAGCTCCTAGCAGCTGTGTACTCTCCTAGCGCCCAGCAGCTGTGTACTCTCAAAGCTCCCAGCAGTTGTGTACTCTCCTAGCTCCCAGCAGCTGTGTACTCCCCTAGCTCCCTATAGCTGTGTACTCTCCTTGCTCCCAGCAGCTGTGTACTCTCCTAGCTCCCAGCTGCTGTGTACTCTCCTAGCGCCCAGCAGCTGTCTACTCTCCTAGCGCCCAGCAGCTGTGTACTCTCCTAGTTCCCAGCAGCTGTGTACTCTCCTAGCTCCCAGCAGCTGTGTACTCTCCTAGCGCCCAGCAGCTGTGTACTCTCCTAGCTCCCAGCAGCTGTGTACTCTCCTAGCTCCTAGCAGCAGTGTACTCTCCTATCTCCTAGCAGCTGTGTACTCTCCTAGCAGGTGTGTACTCTCCTAGCAGCTGTGTACTCTCCTAGCAGCTGTGTACTCTCCTAGCTCCTAGCAGCAGTGTACTCTCCTATCTCCTAGCAGCTGTTTACTCTCCTAGCTCCCAGCAGTTGAGCGCTCTCCAACCACTCACTGCTCGTAAACTACTGATAAAACTGAATTATTCCCTCTGTTGTTACTCTCTCCTCTACTCCTGGACAGTTTGGAGCGAGTGGGAGGTATACAGGGCTGACGAGGCAAGGTATACCGTGGAGTAGCCTGGGTGTTATCAGGTCAGGTGTAGACCGGTCATGGGACGGCTACAGAAGATTTACAGCAGCGAGGTCAGAGACACAGCTATATCGGGGAGAGTCAACATGCAGCCGGCTTATACATGATAATATTAGTGTTGAAACTGAAGGGGTCAGAGCAGTGATATAACACTTGGGGTGGTGGGTCTTATAGCCAGGAGGGTGATATAGCAGGGACCGTAATAGTGGTGATATAGCAGGGAGGGTGATGATGGTGATATAGCAGGTAGGGTGATGATGGTGATATAGCAAGGATGGTGAAGGAATTGATATAGCAGGGAGGGTGATGATGGTGATATAACAGGGAGGGTGATGGAATTGATATAGCAGGGAAGGTGATGGTGGTGATATAGCAGTTAGGGTGATGATGGTGATATAGCAAGGATGGTGAAGGAATTGATATAGCAGGGAGGGTGATGATGGTGATATAACAGGGAGGGTGATGGTGGTGATATAACAGGGAAGGTGATGGTGGTGATATAGCAGGGAAGGTGATGGTGGTGATATAGCAGGGAAGGTGATGGTGGTGATATAGCAGGGAGGGTGATGGTGGTGATATAGCAGGGATGATATAGCATATATACACTGTGGTATACAGTGGTAGGACACTGTGTTATACGGTTGTGGTATAATGTGATATACAATGGTGTGGTACTGTGGAGGTGTACGTGGTATACATTGGTGGTGTAAAGTGGTATACAGTGGTGGGATACTTTGGTATACAGTGGTGATGTACTGTGGTAGGGTACTGTGGTATACAATGGTTATCTTCTTGATGTTATCTTGAGATGATTTCGCGGCTTTTTAGTGTCCCCGCGGCCCGGTCCTCGACAAGGCCTCCACTCACAGAAAGCAGCCCGTGACAGCTGACTAACACCCAGGTACCAATTTTACTGCTAGGTAACAGGGGCATAGGGTGAAAGAAACTGCCCATTGTTTCTCGCCAGCGGCCGGGATCGAACGCGGGACCACAGGATCACAAGTCCAGTGTGCTGTCCGCTCGGCCGACCGGCTCCCGGTGGTGTACTGTGGTACACAGTTGTGATGTACTTTGGAATACAGTGGTGGGGTACTGTGGTATACAGTGGTGGGGTACTGTGGTATACAGTGGTGGGGTATTGTGGTTATCTTCTTGGTGTTATCTTGAGATGATTTCGGGGCATTTCAGTGTCCCCGCGGCCCAGTCCACGACCAGGCCTCCACCCCCAGGAAGCAGCCCGTGACAGCTGACTAACACCCAGGTACCTATTTTACTGCTAGGTAACAGGGGGCATAGGGTGAAAGAAACTCTGCCCATTGTTTCTCGCCGGCGCCTGGGATCGAACCCAGGACCACAGGATCACAAGTCCAGTGTGCTGTCCGCTCGGCCGACCGGCTCCTTCCCTGGTATACAGTGGTGGGGTACTGTGGTATACAGTGGTGAGGTACTGTGGTATACAGTGGTGGGGTACTGTGGTATACAGTGGTGAGGTACTGTGGTATACAGTGGTGGGGTACTGTGGTATACAGTATTACAACAAAAGGACGCATTGGGTTGTCTTAATGAGACATGAACCTTAATTTTTAATTAATTTGATACAGCACGCTGTTATTAAATTAATTTCCTGTACCAAAGGCATTTGCCAAAAAAATCAGTCATAAATATAACTCCAGGAAAGCAGAATTGTCTGCTCTCTCTCTTCTCTCTCTCTCTCTCTCTCTCTCTCTCTCTCTCTCTCTCTCTCTCTCTCTCTCTCTCTCTCTCTCTCTCTCTCTCTCTCTCTCTCTCTCTCTCTCTCTCTCTCTCTCTCTCTCTCTCTCTCTCTCTCTCTCTCTCTCTCTCTCTCTCTCTCTCTCTCTCTCTCTCTCTCTCTCTCTCTCTCTCTCTCTCTCTCTCTCTCTCTCTCTCTCTCTCTCTCTCTCTCTCTCTCTCTCTCTCTCTCTCTCTCTCTCTCTCTCTCTCTCTCTCTCTCTCTCTCTCTCTCTCTCTCTCTCTCTCTCTCTCTCTCTCTCTCTCTCTCTCTCTCTCTCTCTCTCTCTCTCTCTCTCTCTCTCTCTCTCTCTCTCTCTCTCTCTCTCTCTCTCTCTCTCTCTCTCTCTCTCTCTCTCTCTCTCTCTCTCTCTCTCTCTCTCTCTCTCTCTCTCTCTCTCTCTCTCTCTCTCTCTCTCTCTCTCTCTCTCTCTCTCTCTCTCTCTCTCTCTCTCTCTCTCTCTCTCTCTCTCTCTCTCTCTCTCTCTCTCTCTCTCTCTCTCTCTCTCTCTCTCTCTCTCTCTCTCTCTCTCTCTCTCTCTCTCTCTCTCTCTCTCTCTCTCTCTCTCTCTCTCTCTCTCTCTCTCTCTCTCTCTCTCTCTCTCTCTCTCTCTCTCTCTCTCTCTCTCTCTCTCTCTCTCTCTCTCTCTCTCTCTCTCTCTCTCTCTCTCTCTCTCTCTCTCTCTCTCTCTCTCTCTCTCTCTCTCTCTCTCTCTCTCTCTCTCTCTCTCTCTCTCTCTCTCTCTCTCTCTCTCTCTCTCTCTCTCTCTCTCTCTCTCTCTCTCTCTCTCTCTCTCTCTCTCTCTCTCTCTCTCTCTCTCTCTCTCTCTCTCTCTCTCTCTCTCTCTCTCTCTCTCTCTCTCTCTCTCTCTCTCTCTCTCTCTCTCTCTCTCTCAAAATTCAATACACTAATGAATGAAAACTTCTAAAATATCTAGGGAAAATGTATCCCAATTTCAGACATTGAAAATTAATGGGTTATCTTGAAATCTTGAGATGATTTCGGGGCTTTAGTGTCCCCGCGGCCCGGTCCACGACCAGGCCTCCACCCCCAGGAAGCAGCCCGTGACAGCTGACTAACACCAGGTACCCATTTTACTGCTAGGTAACAGGGGCATAGGGTGAAAGAAACTCTGCCCATTGTTTCTCGCCGGCGCCCGGGATCGAACCCGGGACCACAGGATCACAAGTCCCGCGAGCTGTCCGCTCGGCCGACCTGCTCGCTCACTCTTCCACTCTTACTCTCAGTCACTCATACTCACTCTCAGTCACCCTTACCCATTCATACTCACTCTTACTCTCACACTCTTACTCTCAATCACTCTTACTCTCACTCACTCTCAATTACTCCTACTCTCAATCACTCTTACTCTCACTCTTAATCACTCTTACTCTCAATCACTCTTACTCTCATTCTTACTCTTACTCACTCTTACTCTCACTCTTACTCCTACTCTCAATCACTCTTACTCTCACTCCTACTCCCAATCACTCTTACTCCCACTCTAACTCTCAATCAATCTTACTCTCATTCTCAATCACTCTTACTCTCATTCTCAATCACTCTTACTCTCATTCTCAATCACTCTTACTTTCACTCTAACTCTCAATCACTCTTACTTTCACTCTAACTCTCAATCACTTACTCTCACTCTCAATCACTCTTACTCTCATACTCACCCTTACTCACTCTTACTCTCAATCACTCATACTCTCACTCTTACTCACTCTGTCACTCTTACTCTCACTCACTCTTACTCACTCTCAGTCACTCTTACTTTTACTCACTCTCAGTCACTCTTACACACACTCTCTGGCACTCACTCACCTTGAGTCACTCTTACTCTTACTCACTCTTACTCTCATTCTTACTCTTACTCACTCTTACTCTCAATCACTCTTACTCTCACTCCTACTCCCAATCACTCTTACTCTCAATCACTCTTACTCTCAATCACTTTTACTCAATCACTCTAACTCTCAATCACTCATACTCTCACTCTAACTCTCAATCACTCTTACTCTCATTCTCAATCACTCTTACTCTCACTCTAACTCTCAATCACTCTTACTCTCACTCTCAATCACTCTTACTCTCATACTCACCCTTACTCACTCTTACTCTCAATCACTCTTACTCTCAATCACTCCTACTATCACTCTTACTCACTCTGTTGCTCTTACTCACTCTCAGTCACTCTTACTTTTACTCACTCTGTCACTCTTACTTTTACTCACTCTCACTCACTCTTACTCACACTTACACACTCTCTGGCACTCACTCACCCTCAGTCACTCTTACTCTTACTCACTCTTACTCTCGTTCTTACTGTTACTCACTCTTACTCTTACTCCTACTCCCAATCACTCTTACTCTCAATCACTCTTACTCTCATTCTCAATCACTCTGACTCTCATACTCACCCTTACTCACTCTGTCACTCTTACTCTCACTTATTCTTACTCACTCTTACTCACTCTCACTCACACTTCACACTCTCTGACCTTCAGTCACTCTTACTCTTACTCACTCTTACTCTCATTCTAACTCTTACTCACTCTTACTCTCACTCTTTCTCATACTCTCAATCACTCTTACTCTCACTCCTACTCCCAATCACTCTTACTCTCAATCACTCTTACTCACTCTAACTCTCACTCTTACTCACTCTGTCACTCTTACTCTCACTTATTATTACTCACTCTCACTCACTCTTACTCACACTTACACACTCTCTGGCACTCTCACTCACCTTCAGTCACTCCTACTCACTCATACTCTCAGTCACTCTTACTCACTCTTACCCACTCTCGCTCACTCTTACTCGCTCTAGTTAATAAGAACACGCCAATATAAGACAACAAAACGTTTTCAGATTCTTTCACACCACTTTCCAGCAACTTTTATAATTTATGTAAATTATCTTAGGGAATAATACATAAATTATATATTTAAACATGATATTAGTGTTTAGTGGAATGCATAAGGAGTCAAATTGTGTTAAAAAGAGCGATTTTTAGAAAATTTGGAAAACTACTTTTTTCTGATCATATTATAACAAAATGGATTTTGAACATTTTACTGAGCCAATAAATATCATTAACAATTTATTAATGAATTTTACCAAAAACACCATAAATTTTATATTTAAAAATGTAAAAACTATTTGTAATACATTAAGAATAAAATAGTTGTAGAAAAACAATTTATTATAAAACCTTTGTGTTTGGATTTTTTTATTAAAAGTTTCTCAAAGGCTCTCCTGCACCATTCTCAATGCAAATCATTCCCACACCTATGGGAAGAGATAGACGAACGTTTTCTAGATGATTTGTGTTTGCTGGGCAGCAGCTGTGTACTCTCCTAGCTCCCAGCAGCTGTTTACTCTCCTAGCTCCCAGCAGCTGTGTACTCTCCTAGCTCCCAGCAGCTGTTTACTCCCCTACCTCCCACCAGCTGTGCTCTTTTTCCCGTTTGCATGCCAGGCAGCGGCAGGTCGCCCATAAGAGCTGCTGAGCTGCAGTTCCCACAGCCACTCACAGCCAGGTGTATGACTCCCATCACTTCACACTACACTATTAAACAAATATTTTTAGATATTCAATTCTTCAACCGTACCAAATCAAACCATTCTAACTTAACCTATAATAAACAAACAAGCATTCTACACTAATAAGACCCGTTGTTTTAGCGACGTCACAAAGCTGTCACAGTATAGGGATAAAGTCTAATGGTCTACCATTAACTGATGGGTGTCAAGGCCAACACCAACCCGACTTTTCAACTACGAGTGACGTCACAAGATGCACAATGAGGCCTGGGCATGCTACTTATGCTCAACAAATGGCTAGACTATCCATCCCTACCTAACCTAACTTCATCATAGGTTTAAAATATACCTTGAATAAGTTTTATTATTTTTATTGGTAATAAAAATTTACATTCTACTCTTAACAAATAAAATGCAAAGGGAACAAGCATAATATATCAGTTGTTTGTCATAGCAATCCTAGTGCTTGGTAATTTGTAAAGGAGAGCAACTCCTCTGCCACACTGCTTCGTATGTCTAAATTAGGCCTTCCGCAATTCCTCAACCATCTCCTAATCTAGGTAATTCCTACACAGGATCATCATTTATTTAACACTGAAGAAGAATTGAACACTAAATTCCTCAGGAGGATAACATACATCTAGCAACTTAGCATTCAAATACTCTTATTCATATGCCAGCCATCTACAACTTTAATCATTCATTATGCAGTGACAATTCAAAACTAAAATAGCTACCCAAATGTTGTACAGCAATTCATCTATATCGTACGTCTGGCAGCATAGCAGGTGAAGGGAAGGGAATTATCAGGTGGAAAGCGCCAAGCCATTATGACTACGGTTATGATCTCAGCCTACAGGAGAAACAAGTCTCCCTCTTGAGAGTTATTCATCAAGCCTGACCTGATTAGAAGGTCTAGCAAATATTGAGGTGATAACACATATGTAAAATAGTTGCTTGGAAATGATGAACAATTTAAGATTATGGGCAGTGAAGAAGAAAACAGATAAATGACTGGCTAGGAGATGTGGACATTTTGCTGGAGGCGTGAGGCTCGCTTCTGGAGGGCTTTGACCTCACTTGAGGCCAGACATCGCAGGGGGAAAGCCGCACTCCGTTGAGCTCCCGTCAGGAAGGAACCCCTAGTGATATATCTCCAAGAGAAGAGAAGTGTGTAGACGTGCGAGCTGTGGAATTGAGCTGAGAACGTTGTGGTCTCAAGTCCTGGACTGCGTGGAGAGTTCATTAAGCTGCCCAGAGACATTTTCGTGGGCTGTTGGAACGCCCTGACCAGGCTCCGTCAGAGGGAGGAGCGCCCTCGACTAGACAATCTGTGGTAAGCACGATTTAAGCCAGTTTATAGTGATTGCTTATAGTTGGTCGTGTGCCCAGCGACAGTAGCAATGTTTATTGATTAGTTAGACATGTTTCAGGCAGAAGGCCTGAAATAAGAGAGTGGAGCGGGATTAACACGGAGCGACATCCGTCTCCTCTGAGTGCTGGCAGACAACTGAGGGAGCCCGGCTCCTGACGGCGGAGGACCCTCCCAGCGTGAGTGAGGACCGCCGCCGGGCGAGGTGGAGTATGGACCCGCCCAATGGGGGAGTCCACTCTCACAGTATGTAGAGGACAGATAGAGGTTGGAGGCAAACATATTGTGTGATTATTTTTGTTTATGTGTTAAAGGGGAAACATTTTTATTGGAGTGTCGATGGGTTGCAGGTTTGTCTTTGGGGAAGAAGTTGCTGAGAACTTCAAAGGCAGCACAGAGGGAGTAGCTAATGAGACTCCAAGGTAGTTGTGGAGGAGAGGACCTCGAGCTGTGAGGAGAAGCAGTGAAGAGGAGTGTCACGTGCTTCTGTAGTGGTGGTGAAGCACCATTTTTGCTCGAGGGAACTTCATGGTGTTGCAGCCAAGAGAGCTGTGGAGGACCCTAGCAGAAGGGTGAAGCACCGTAGTTGCTAAAGGAAACTTCATGGTAGCAGCCTGGAGGAGCTGCAGAGGATCCTGGTGGTTAAGCCCGGAAGAACCTGAAGACATCAGGGTAGTGAACTTCCAGAGGTGGAAGGGAAGTTCTGGTGGATTACTTGTAGGGAGTTGATAGTGTTTGGTTGTCATTAGTGTGCAAGACGCAGTGAAAGGTGAGTGATTGTTTGCATTCTTATGTCAAGGAGTGTTTTATACTGAAGTTTAGAGTTACAGTCGTAGGCTGGATTACCTACAGACGTATGCGTTCTAGGACTGATAGGATGATTGATTGATCATTGCGGTGTATCAAGGAACATTTATGCTGATATATGTTATTGCATTCATATGCTGATTTATTTTCATTGTACACATTTATAGATGTATATATATATATATTTCTCTTGTTGATAGTGCAACGGTGTACGTAGACTTGATCAACTTGAGGAGGCTGATAGTATCAGGTGGTGAACCAGGAGATAGGATACCACTTGATAAGCTGATGATAGAGTTCTGATGGTGTTGGAGTGCAACCTGATGGTAATAGTATAGAGTATAGGATTCATTATTATTATATGTGTATATGTATTGTGTATGTGCTTTGTCCAGTAAATGTATTCCAATTTGCTGGTGTTTGCCCTTGTCCTAGTGAGGCTTCCCAAGAAATAGTAAAGAAAGAGAGAGAGAGATAGAAAGAACCAAGAACCACCGCTGTGGACAGGGTAGGATGGAAAATTAGTAAGTCAAAGGGGATTGAGGAGATCATATCTCATAAGGAGGGAGTGGGGAGTCACAGCGGCTCGAGTGGGTGTGTGCACATGACAACGAGGCTGAGTGTTGGAGCCGTATCTCCTAAACGTGTGACGTTGAACCCCTCTCCAAGAGCCAGATGCGCCTAGTGTGATCTCCTAGTGAGGTATAAGCACTCTACCGAGTTGTGGGTTGGGTTGTCCGTAAAGGAGGAACAACGAAGACAACACCACCGACCCACAATCTATAATACTATATAGTACTTGGAAGGGGTCAGGATAAGGATTTGGGATGGGACGGGGGGAAGGAATGGTGCCCAACCACTTGGACGGTCGGGGATTGAACGGCGACCTGCATGAAGCGAGACCGTCGTTCTACCATGTAGCCCAAGTGGTTGGGCAGCATAGCAGGTGAGCTGAGCGTAAGAATGCAGGTAACTGCTGGAGGCATATTAATCTATATGAGGCAGCTCCTATATATATATATGTATGTCCACCCAATCTCATTCATATATATATATATATATATATATATATATATATATATATATATATATATATATATATATATGAATATATATATATATATATATATATATATATATATATATATATATATATATATATATATATATATATAATATATATATATATATATATATATATATATATATATATATATATATATATATATATATATATATAAATATATATATATATATATATGTCGTACCTAATAGCCAGAACGCACTTCTCAGCCTACTATGCAAGGCCCGATTTGCCTAATAAGCCAAGTTTTCATGAATTAATGTTTTTTAGACTACCTAACCTACCTAACCTAACCTAACCTACCTTTTTCGGCAACCTAACCCAACCTAACCTATGAAGATAGGTTAGGTTAGGTTAGGTAGGGTTGGTTAGGTTCGGTCATATATCTATGTTAATTTTTACTACAATAAAAAAAAATTGACCTCATACATAATGAAATGGGTAGCTTTATCATTTCATAAGAAAAAAATTAGAAAAAATATATTAATTCAGGAAAACTTGGCTTATTAGGCAAATCGGGCCTTGAATAGTAGGCCAAAAAGTGAGTTCTGGCTACTAGGTACGACATATATATATATATAGATATATATATATATATATATATATATATATATATATATATATATTATATATATATATATATATATATATATATATATATATATATATATATATATATATATATATAAATATATATATATATATATATATATATATATATATATATATATATATATATATATATATATAAATATATATATATATATATATATATATATATATATATATATATATATATATATATATATATATGTCGTACCTAGTAGCCAGAACGCACTTCTCAGCCTACTATGCAAGGCCAGATTTGCCTAATAAGCCAAGTTTTCCTGAATTAATATATTTTCTCTAATTTTTTTCTTATGAAATGATAAAGCTACCCATTTCATTATGTATGAGGTCAATTTTTTTTTATTGGAGTTAAAATTAACGTAGATATATGACCGAACCTAACCAACCCTACCTAACCTAACCTAACCTATCTCTATAGGTTAGGTTAGGTTAGGTAGCCGAAAACGTTAGGTTAGGTTAGGTTAGGTAGGTTAGGTAGTCGAAAAAACATTAATTCATGAAAACTAGACTTATTAGGCAAATCGGGCCTTGCATAGTAGGCTGAGAAGTGAGTTCTGGCTACTAGGTACGACATATATATATATATATATATATATATATATATATATATATATGTCGTACCTAGTAGCCAGAACTCACTTCTCAGCCTACTATTCAAGGCCCGATTTGCCTAATAAGCCAAGTTTTCATGAATTAATGTTTTTTCGACTACCTAACCTACCTAACCTAACCTAACCTACCATTTTCGGCTACCTAACCCAACCTAACCAATAAAGATAGGCTAGGTTAGGTTAGGTAGGGTTGGTTAGGTTCGGTCATATATCTACGTTAATTTTAATTACAATAAAACAAAATTGACCTCATACATAATGAAATGGGTAGCTTTATCATTTCATAAGAAAAAAAATTGTGAAAATATATTAATTCAGGAAAACTTGGCTTATTAGGCAAATCGGGCCTTGCATAGTAGGCTGAGAAGTGCGTTCTGGCTACTAGGTACGACATATATATATATATATATATATATATATATATATATATATATATATATATATATATATATATGTCGTACCTAGTAGCCAGAACTCACTTCTCAGCCTACTATGCAAGGCCCGATTTGCCTAATAAGCCAAGTTTTCATGAATTAATTGTTTTTCGACGACCTAACCTACCTAACCTAACCTAACCTAACTTTTTCGGCTACCTAACCTAACCCAACCTAAAAAGATAGGTTAGGTTAGGTTAGGTTGGGTTGGTTAGGTTAGGTCATATATCTATGTTAATTTTAACTCCAATAAAAAAAAATTGACTTCATACATAATGAAATGGGTAGCTTTATCATTTCATAAGAAAAAAATTAGAGAAAATATATTAATTCAGGAAAACTTGGCTTATTAGGCAAATCGGGCCTTGCATAGTATGCCTAGTACGACGTTCTGGCTACTAGGTACGACATATATATATATATATATATATATATATATATATATATATATATATATATATATATATATATATATATATATATATATATATATATATATATATATATCCAACCTGCAATTAAAACAATCAGAGGACCCCACATCCGATATTAGTTTACAATAATAATTTATAATAAATAACATACATTTTAGTTTTTTACACAACAGCAATTATGAAACGCAGTAGCTAGATATCATACTATAATCCACAAGTAGTTTCCGTACATCAGGCAGCTCAGCGGATTAGTAGCTATGTTCATAGTTTGACCAATCGAGATAATCATTGGGTAGCTTCTGTTTATTATTATTAGCAGTAGGCATCCGTCAATCCGGTGGGGTTATGGAGTTGTGTCTAGTTGTTGTAGTGTAGTTGGATGCAGCGCCTGCTGTGGCTGTGAAGGCCAACCTGAGAATGACAGTCTCGACTACAGCGAGCGCAGATAAACGCCGAAGCGGGTGCGTCTGACAGTGGTCGAGACCTCCTCTGAAGTCTATTATCCTCCGCCTGCCTCTTCAGTTCATCCTCGAATTGCTGGAGTCACTTCTGCACTTTACATCTCCAGGCAGATCTGTCCGCAGCTGCTGCCTCCCAAGTGTTGATGTCGATGTTCATTTGCTTGAGGTCGCGTTTGCAGGCATCTTTGAAATGCAGCTGAGGTCTTCCGGTGGGTCTCCTGCCTGATGCCAGTTCTCCATACAAGAGGTGCTTCGGTATGCGGCCATCGACCATGCGTGTGACATGTCCCAGCCATCGCATGCGTCTCTGTTTCAGGAGAGTGAACATTGAAGGGACTCGTGTTCTCTCGAGTAGTGTTGTTGGTGACGTGGTCTTTCCACGTGATGTCAAGGATGCGTCTCAGGTTCCGCATGTGAAAGGTATTAAGCCGTCTCTCCTGGCGAGAGCACAGGGTCCAGGAATCCGAGCCGTAGTCACATGCTCGACACATGCGGAAATAATCCGCATTTGTGTACTCACCACACATGCCATGTAGACTTGTGCCTTGGTGTGTACTGTCAGTTTGGCATTTTCCCAAACGCGCTTTGTGAGCCTGGCCAGTGTTGTTGCGGCCTTCCCGATACGCCTGTTGAGCTCAGTGTCCAGGGAAAGGGTGTCTGAGATTGTGGAGCCCAGGTACACAAACTCGTGAAGTGCCTCCAGCACATAGTCTGCTATATTTATACAGGGTAGCTCATTGACATCTTGTCCCATCACCTGTGTCTTCTTCAGGCTGATTGTCAGGCCGAATGCGGAACAGGCTGTGGCAAAGCGGTTGAGTAGCTGCTGCAGGCCTTCTGCTGTGTGTGTGGTGATCGCTGCGTCGCCGGCGAAGAGGAACTCCCTGAGGATTCCTATCTGTACTTTTGTCTTTGCTCGAAGTCTGGATAGATTATAGAGCTTTCCATCAGATCTTGTACAGAGATAGACGCCTTCTGTGGTTGTTCCAAAGGCATGCTTGACGAGGATAGCGAAGAAGATGCCGAACAGGGTTGGAGCAAGAACACACCCCTGTTTAATACCACTGTTAATATTGAATGGTTCAGAAGTTGAGCCGTCGTACACGACTGTCCCCTTCATGTCCTTTTGGAACGATTGTATCATGCTGAGTAGGATGGGTGGACAGCCAATTTTGGCTAAGTTCTTGAAGAGTCCGTCCCTACTCACGAGGTCGAAGGCCTTTGTAAGGTCAATGAAGGCAATGTAAAAGGCTTTTCTCAACTTCTTCCACAGTTGGTTCAAGATCAAGTTCTTCCATGATGGGCAGGCATTCAATTGCATCCAAAGCCTCTACGCTGACCAAGTTCTCTCTGGAGTAGAGTTCGGAGTAATGTTCCACCCAGCGATTCATCTGTTGATCACGGTCTTTAATGATCTCTCCATTGGCTGACTTTAGAGGAGCCGTCCGGTTTTGTGTAGGCCCTGTTGCCTGTTTGATCCCTTCGTACATGCCTCTTATGTTGCCGACAGTGGCCGCAGTCTGGATGCTGGAACAGAGTCGAAGCCAGTAATCGTTTGCACAACGCCTCGCAGTTTGTTGAACTCGACTGTGGGCAGTACGGAGGGCCTGTAGGTTCCTTTCTGAGGGCAGGTTCTTGAAGGATGAGAGAGCTCGTCTCTTTTCCTCTACAAGGAGTATCAGTTCCTCTGCACTGGCCTCGAACCAATCTGCTGACTTGTTCTGCCTCTTACCGAAGGTGGACATGGCAGTGTTTAAAATAGTGCCCCTGAGATGTAACCACCTCTCACTTGCGCTATCGCAGGGTGGTACAGGAAGGGCATTTACCAGCGCCTCAGTGAATTCCTCCACCTTGTGAAGGTTACGGGTCTTGTTTACGTTAATGCGTGGTCTTCCCTCCTTCTTTGCTCTGTGGATTTTCCGGGGCTGGAACTTTACTCTGCAAACGACGAGAGAGTGATCGGTGTCGCAATCTGCGCTTTGGAAGCTGCGGGTCAGTTTGACATTTCTCAGATTGTTACGCCCCATAAGCACCAGGTCAAGTTGGTGCCAATGCTTAGACCTGGGATGTCTCCAGGAAACCTTATGCTGGGGCTTGGTGGCGAAGAAGGAATTGGTGATGCAGAGATCATGACGGCAGCAGAAGTCCAGGAGGCGCTGCCCACTCTCATTCATCTTCCCAAATCCAAACTGGTCCAGGCAGGAAGGCCAAGAGCTGTGATCAAAACCAACTCTTGCATTAAAATCTCCCAGGAGGAAGACTGGCTCTTGTTGAGGTATGTCTCTGAGAGCTAGGCCGAGGTCATCATAGAACTTGTCCTTCGCTTCGGTAGAGGAGGTCAGTGTTGGTGTATAAGTATTGATGAGGCTGACCATTCCTACTGCTGTATGAAGCTGAAGTTTGATGATCCTTGCAGACCCCTCCGTGGGCGGTACTATGGACCCTAACAACCTGTTCCTGATGGCAAAGCCAACACCAAGCTCCTTACCTCTTCTGGTGGTTTGCCCTGCCAAAAGAAGTTAAAGTCCTTCTCCCGTATGCTGCCGGTTGCGGGCAGACGTGTCTCCTGCAGGGCAACTATGTCCATCTGGAGCCTGCGCAGTTCAATGGTGATCACAGGTGTCTTGCGGGCGTCGTTCACTTCCAGTAGATCTTCCGAGAGACCCGGTGTCATGGTCCTTACATTCCATGTGCCCAGTTTGAGAGCTGGGTGGCTCTGTGTTTGTTTTCTTTTCCTTGGTGCATGGATGACGATCCGCTTATTGGATTGTGGCCTAAGCCCCACGCACCCAGTGGAGCAGGCGGACCGTGGCGGGACAGCACCTTATTGGCTGAGGGCTGCCCAGCTTGAGGTGGGCGGTAGCTGCCCTATGAAATCGGATGATTTCTCCCACCGACGGAAGCAAGCCCTGGTGCCTTACTCTACGCCAATTGAGTGGTAGGCTTATCACCGGTGACTATCACTTCCCGTGTTGAGCCATCGCGAAAGCGATGCTGGAGTGTCCTCTCCAGGGCACAGGCCTGGGCAGTAATTATGGAGAACCGGCTGTTGCTCATACAGCAGATCCACCCTCTCCACGCCACCGATGTGATCCAAGGGAAGGGCAGGCGCCGATACGCTTGGCACCAGTGACGTCACAGGAGTTGCCAGATTGTAGCTGTAAACAGCTGCAAACTGCCTTAGGGACTCCGACTCCGGATTTTTCCTCAAGGTTGACTCCCGAAGTCTTTCCCCATGAGTGGGTTTAGCCACAAGACAGCAGAGGTTTGAATTCGGGGTTTTCCTTCCCCTAGAGGAGCTGCCTTTCCAGGCTAACGAGTCCCATCTGCCCGAAGCAACTGGTTTTAAGGCGCCAGAGACCTGCCTTCGCCCCTTCTCCTGTTGGTAGAAGCAGTTCCGCCAGGCCTAGAGCCTAAGCCACACGTGCAGCCCAGGAGCTGGACTTGGTTGTCTGAGGCTATTTGAGACGCCCGCCATCAAGGGCACTTTATAGGCTGTGGGAGCTTATCTCTACAACCCTTCCCCCCGGCTATAACAACCCTTGGAACCAAAAAATAAATGTTGCCCAACCACTTGGACGGTCGGGGATTGAACTCCGACCTGCATGAAGCGAGACCGTCGCTCTACCGTCTAGCCAAAGTGGTTGGGCTCTGTTTATTAGTAGTCTTCACAATACACTACTTGTTTCTTAATCTCATATGTCGTTTATCTACTGGAAGCGAAATGTGGATACAGTGCAAGGATTTCAGGTAATTTATCCATGGTAATAAGATACGTTGCCATATCATACAGAGTGAGCTTAGATTTATCTCTAAATGGCTCAATTTTACTACAATCCAAGATATAGTGTTCGAGTGTGTGTCCCTGTCTTTGTCCACACACTTTACACCTTACACCTTCATCTAGATCCCTATACAAGCCGAACTGCCAGAGATACTTGTAGCCAAGTCTTATACGAGCTGTGACAACATCTCTTAGTCTACTTACTTTGTTACTTGCCCCATACACATGTTTTACTCCATACATTTCATTGTAATGAACAATGTACCTGCTAGTTCTAGTTTGCACTGTTCTACTTTCTTCAAATCCATCCAGGAGTTCTCGTCTAATGGCACTTTTAAGGGTCCTATTACATTTAATCCTACTATCCTCTGTCCTATCTTGTGCACATTCTCCACTTCCTCCTGCTTCTCATTTTTCCTTCCTGGCACTGTCTATTAAACCATGGGTTTTTATATTCCCGCCAACGTTTTTCCTTTACTGTTGGTATAAAACTCTCTTCGGCCTCCTTACATTTCCATTTGACCAGGTCCATCATATCTTGCACTCACCTAGTTGTGCTTGTGGGGGTTGGGTTTTGGCTCCTTGGTCCCGCCTCTCAGCCGTAAATCTACTGGTGTTCAGATTCCTGAGCTTCTAGAGATCAATCATGTCTACATTTGAAATTTGTGTATGGAGTCTGCCTTCACCACATTACTTCCCAGGGAATAATGATTGGGTATTCTTTGGTAATTTTACCAAATTCAACAAATATAGCAGAAACGTTTTGGCAGAAGCTGGCATCAACATCATTGGACAGCTGAGCATGTTTCCTAAGCTTATAAAGTCTCTGGAAGGTGGCTGTTTGCACTTGATTAAGTCTCTTAAATTAGGTAAACAAACTTTAATTCCCACTCTCCGGTTTGTGAAACAACTCAATCGAACGCGGATAAAGTCCATGATATATATTTTACACGGCAACTTCCTACTTTGATCACAGGGGATAGAGTTTTGTAATTACATTACGAATGAAAGGAACGCCTTCCTTAGGTTCTGCCTGGCCAGACATCAATACGGTGCCTTCCTTTGTACCTTACTCTGTCAGGCATCAATACTGGGCTTTCCGTTCTACCTTACTCTGGCAAGCATCGGTACTGTGCCTTCCATTGTACCTCTCTCTGGCAGGAATCAATACCGTGCCTTTCTTTCTTTCTTTCTCAATCTGGCAGGCATCAATACTGTGCCTTCCTTTGTTCCTAACTCTGGCAGGCATCAATACTATGCCTTCCATTATTCCTGACTCTAGCAAGCATCAATACTGTGCCTTCCTTTGTACCTCACTCTGACAGGCATCAATATTGTGCCTTCCTTTGTACCTCACTCTGACAGGCATCAATACTGTGCCTTCCCTTGTACCTTACTCTGGCAGGCATCAGTACTGTGCCTTCCCTTCTACCTCACTCTGGCAGGCATCAATACTGTGCCTTCCCTTCTACCTCACTCTGGCAGGCATCAATACTGTGCCTTCCGTTGCACCTCACTCTGACAGGCATCAATACTGTTCCTTTCGTTGTACCTCACGCGGGCAGCCATCACTACTGTGCCTTTCCCCTTCAACCTCAGCCAGGCAGTAATCAGTAGGGCATCTTCCTGTGAGCCATATTCAAGCAGGTCTCACTACAACCTCTTTCCGTGAGCCCTAGCAAGACAACCATCTATACGGCATCTTCCACTGACTCCCAGCTTGGCAGGCATCAATAGGGCATCTTTCAGTTAGCTCCAGCAAAGCAAACATCAATACGGTATCTTCCAGTTAGCCCCAGCAAGGTAGGCATCAATACGCTATCCTCCAGTGAGTCCCAGCAAGGCAGAAATCAAAACGGTATCTTCTGTTGAGCCCCAGCAATGCAGGCATCAATATGGAATCTTCCAGTGAACACCAGCAAGGCAGACTTCAATACGGTATCCTTCAGTGAACCCCAGCAAGACAGGCATCAATACGGTATCTACCAGTGAACCTCAGCAAGACAGGCATCAATACGGTATCTTCTAGTGAGCCCCAGCAAGGCAGGCAACAATGTAGTATCTTCCCACGAACCCTAGCAAGGCAAGGTATAACATCACTTTTCCCTACACTCACTTCAATTCATTCCTTACAACTCAAGGTTATTCTGAAGGAAAACTTGATTTCCCTATAGTTTTTTGGTTTGGTCATCACCCAAATAGGGCTCTGGTCTTACTACGGCACTTAGTTCAAAAGTGGAACTGTACACAGAGCCACCGCACATGTCAGCCGTTGTTACACATATGTAAATTCCTAGGAAACCTGGACTCTCTCTCAGAAACTGCTCAGTAGACTGTCACTGTACTCTACCCTTTCTTGTAACACTGTTAATACAGTCCAGTGGGTTATCTTCAAGTATGGCAGGGGAAATCCCTCTGGAAAGCAAGAACTGGGCGTCATCGTTCCTCCTCGCGTCAGGTCAAGATGGCGTCCATTCCTCCGGTTACGTCACCGCCCCTTAATACTCTAGGGCTAGATTCACGAAGCAGTTACGCCAGCACTTGCGAACCTGTACATCTTTTCTCAATCTTTGACGGCTTTGTTTACAATTATTAAACAGTTAATGAGCTCCGAAGCACCAGGAAACTGTTTATAACAATAATCACAATTGATTGGATAGTTTTCATGCTTGTAAACTGTTTAATAAATGTAACCAAAGCCGTCAAAGATTGAGGAAAGATGTACACGTTCGTAAGTATTTGCATAACTGCTTCATGAATCTAGCCCCTATTCTTTAAAATCTCCAGTTAAACCCTTTACTGACTTCATTTACCATATTCCCAGCGCAGGCTTTTCGATTGAATCCACTTTTCCTTCACACAGTTTTGATATACCAATACACATTCTTCCTGAACAATCTCCAGCTCATAAGGTACTACTTAGCTGGCCGGGTAATACCGCAGCCTCCCAATTGCCAGCTGCAGATTTCTTTCAGGAAAACATTCTCTAATGCACCCCTTCCCCCCTCAACTCTCTCTGAATTAATAAACAATTTAATATGAAGTCTAACCTCTACAGGAAGTAGGTTCGTAAAACTCCTCCTGAGCCTTGGAAAAAAAAAAAAAACATAAATGAACTTCACATTTGTTTTTTCCCATAAGTTCAACACCTCAAACAGATTTCATAATAATTTTACACAAATGGAATATGAAATGTAACAAACAACAGATACAAAAGAACATATATACATCTCTGTGTAGAGGTACAACCCTAAGTCACCTCAAGTTTCGGCAATCTAGAAAGTGCATTTGCTACTCTATTTAATCTCCCTGGAATAAGTTTGATGACCAGATTATAATCTTGCAACAGTAGAGACCACCTTAATATCCTCTGATTGGAATTCTTCAAATTTCCAATAAATGTCAAGAAGTTGTGGTCAGCAAACACTTCAACAATATTGGCAGATACATAAATGTCCAATTTTTTAACAGCTTGTAATAATGACAATTTCTCCTTCTCTACTGTGGAGTAATTCTGTGGACATTTAGTAAAAATCTTTTACAGTAATTATGTGTTGGATGATTAATACCCTCATCATCCTCATGCATTAGTACAGAATCAGCACCCTAGTCCGAAACATCTAAATATAGTTTGAATGGCTTAGAGTAGTCAGGAGTAGCTAACACTGGACCAGATGAAAACATTCGTTTTAATTTAGTAAATGCATCCTGATACTCCTGAGACCATCTTAATTTCACATTTGTATATAGCAAGTTTGTCAAAGGAGCTGCAATTGCTGGAATTTTTTTTACAGAACTTCTTATAATAAGCACACATTCCTAGATATCTTTGCTAGTCAACACTGGGTACTCTAATATATAATTTTTTTTTTTTTGAGTGGTAACACTATTCTATTTCCCATTTCTTATCCTAAGTAACCAATACTAACTCTAACATATATATGCAACATATATGCAAGTTTGCAGTTAAATTAGCCTCCTTTAAGTATTTTAATAGTTTAGTTAAACCTTTCATATGGTCCTCCCAATTATTGTGATAAATTACATTATCACCCAGGTAAGCTTTACATTGTGGTATGTCTTTTAACACTAAGTTCATAAGACGCTGGAATGTTGCTGGGGCATGTTTCAACCCAAAAAGCATTACAGTGACTTCATACACCCCATCTGCAGTTACAAATGCACTCAGCTTCCGTGCGCTTGGTGTTAAAGGAGTTTGCCAGTACCCTTTTGACAATTCTAGTTTAGTCACAAACTTGGCTTTACCAATACTATCTATGCAATCATCTTACCTAAGTATGGGAAAATTATCATCTACAGCAATTATATTTACCTTTAGGTAATCAATAACCAACCTGTGAGTTCCATTTTGCTTTGGAACTAATATACATGAACTACTCCAACTGCTGCTGCTACGTCTCACTAATCCATGTTGATACATGTAGTCAACTTCTTTCCGGATAAAATTCAACTTTGCAGAGTTGACTCTGTAAGGGTGTGACTTGATTAGTTGGTTGTCTCTCACCTCGATGTCATGGTAAATAACTGTAGTCTGGGTGAGAACATCGCCAAAGTTGTCTGCCTGAGAAGTCAGCAAATGCTCAAAGTCCTGCTTCTGCTCTGATGACAAATGTTTCTCCAACTTCTAAATGTTAGCCAACGATTCCCCATTGCGAAAATAAGGTATATGAAACATTAGGAACTTTATCAAAATCACATTCCCCCTCTATTCTCGTCCACATGGCTTACACTCAGTTCCTGGATGGTATTGATAGTTCCTTTCTGTTTTAATTTCCTGCTATTTACATATACTATTTGGTCTTTTCTCTTGAGATCAAGTGTCTGGATTACATAATTGGTGGGACTGAGTTTCGTTATCACTGTATATGGACCTTGGAACCTTTGCAACAATGTTGGTGCCATTAGTACCCTGTCGTGCCATTAGTACCACCACTTTATCGTGCTGCTACTTCGCAGCAGCTGAAGTATGCTTTAACGGCACGGATGTCAAGGATAAGCGTGGCTGCTAAGTTTGCGTCCTCATGAGACCTGTACTAGATCAACAATGGCTTCTCTTCCTCCTCTGGGCTTAGACAGATTAATAGTCACACCACTAATTTCTGCCCATTTATTAACGAGGACATGTAGGCGTTATTTCACGCATTATTTTATCAGTTCCAATCACAGAAAACAAGGTTTACTGTTTGCAATGCTGGACTGGACGTTTTTTAAGAAAGTAAATTAAAGTTTATGTATATAAAGTTTATGGCGTGACTATTTCATTTCAAATTGACTCGACTAGTCTTGTCGGGTATATTTTGCCTCAGGGAAAAAGTTACTTAGTTCTGTCTAAGATTTAATTTGAATCCAGACTAATATAATACTCTTTAAGTATAATTAAGTTGTATCCAGTCTAATATAATACTCTAAAAGTTGTAGACTCGAAGAATTATGAATTTGGATACAAACGGGAGCCGGTCGGCCGAGCGGACTTCACACTGGACTTGTGATCCTGTGGTCCTGGGTTCTATCCCAGGCGCCGGCGAGAAACAATGGGTAGAGTTTCTTTCACCCGATGCTCCTGTTACCTAGCAGTAAAATAGGTACCTGGGTGTTAGTCAGCTGTCACTGGCTGCTTCCTGGGGGTGGAGGCCGGGTCGCGGACCGGGCCGCGGGGATACTAAAAAGGCCCGAAATCATCTCAAGATAACCTCAAGATAACCTCCCAGGTTTTCACTTCCTCACCAACACCTCTTTAGTGTAGTAATAAGTCATAGCCTCCGATTCTGCCTCTAGTTCAGTTACTGCCTTATTATGCAATTCAGTAAACTTTGGATCAGTTCTTTGCTGATAAATAAAATTTTATTTTGGCCTCAAGTCTGAAGAGCTAGTTGTGGTAACTGGACTACTTTCTCCCCTGCCCCATTCCCTAGGTGGTTTGGTGGAGATGCTCCCAATCCTGTTCCCATCTGCTTCTTCCAGCTTGGACATAAAAGTGTCACAAAGATCCCCTTCACAATTTGACCTCTTAACCTCTATTTTTATTTCCTGACTTGCTTTATTGGAAGTTTCTGATAAGTATGACTCTAATTTTGACTGGGTCACGGCACATGCTGAGTACATTACCTTGTCCTAAGAATCTATCCGTGCCCTAATCACCTCTGGCTTAGTTAACATTATTGGGTTAGTCATATCTTTTAACTCGATTACCATCAAGATCATTCCCCACAATTAGATCAATGCCAGCAACTGGTAATTATGGCCCTAACACCTACTAAACTTTTGCCTTTAATAAAATCACACTCAAGGTTTACTTCCCTCAAGGGTACAGTCTGGAATTCTCCAGTGATTCCCTGTAAAATTATTACCTCCCCAGTCTTTGTAGACTGTATATATATGGTAACTCTAGTAGTAAAGATTGGGATGCTCCTGTATCCCTGAACATTTTAACATCATGCCAAAAATCATTTGCACACTGTAATTTCTAATTTGATATAAAATCTCCAAAATTATCTATAGCAAGCATTTTGCCCCATTAATTTTGCTGCATATTTGATTTTCCTCCCATCACACACTGTGAGTGTCATAGGCCTCTTTTCTGGGTGAAGAAACCACCAACTCGTTACAACATGACCCTTTCTATGGCAATAGGAACACTGTTTCAACTCTGGGTGAGGTTTATTACTGATGTGATCCTCTTTGGGTTTCACTTTACTCTCTGTACCACCTGGCACCTTTGAAAAAGTGTTTCCTTGATCTGCTGTTGGGTACATGTGGGACCCAAATATGACAGATGAGTTTAGTGTTTGAAGAAATCCTTGTCTATTTGAATTAGTTTTATTTTTAAAAGTTACTTTATGAATAAACTCACATTCATGTGCTAATTTACCCAACTCATAAAATCTCTGGGTAATTTATCTGTCAAATTTAATGCCACATTAGAAGGTATGCAAGATTCAAATTATTCTACCAAGTGTAAATTTTTAAGAGTCCAGATCCCAATTTTTTCAGTCTTCAACCATTTAATATATATATTACACTTCTCTTGTTCAAACTCTACCAAAGTTAGACCTGGGTCTTGACACAGTTATCTGAACCTTTGCCTATAAGCCTCAGGAACAAGTTGATAAGCAGTAAGGATGGGTGCCTTTACCTGTTCATAATCAAAACTGTTGTTGGAACTTTCCAACACTTAACTGCTAACATTCAGTACATTAAATAAAATATTCTAGTATTGTGTAATATTTTACTAACTAGTAGAGTAGTGAAATTAACATCATTTAATTAACACGTAATAACGCCTCATTTTCCCAGAAATTCTAGTAAGGTGTTGCATCAGCCCACACGACTAAAGGGAAATATTTACATTCACGAGAATTGTATTATGTTCTCCTTATTTCCCATCCTTTAAGGAGAATTATTATTTAATAATCCTATTGTCACAAATATACTCAGTAAATTGAAGCTGATAATATGTTTATATTCGATTAAACAATATAGTTTATTAGCTGGTAATAATTCATACAGTTACGAATTGTTACTCCAGCACATTCATATATGACTGAATTTCTATCCAGCACTCTCTTCTATCGAATAACGTTCATTTAATTATAAAGAAACGAGAATTTATATAATGTCAAATACGAAAAATTAAATCTCTATAATTTCTGATAAACCTTAGTTCCATTAACTTGGGAAAGTAAATAAATGATAGAAAATATTTAGTACGTCTCAACACGACTGTGCATGCGCGAGCAACCTAAGAGGAAGGGGAAGACTTGGCAAGCAACGCCATGATCAGGGAGAGTGTTTGGAAGCTGAACGTATCTTCGTCTTAATAGAGAGTCATCCGTGCATCTACAGTCGCCATCAAGGTGCAGCAGCTTCATTATCTCGCAGACACCTGTCATGTTCACAGAAAATGGTACCATCCGTTTTCTATGTGCGGCGGCTGAGACGCCAGAGAAGGAAGGTAAACAAAGAGCGTACAGGACGCCCGCCAAGCTTGGTAGCTACTAGTCATGTAATCATATTAAGTATTAAAGTCAGTAACCAAGCAATGACTTTACATCAACCCTACAACCAAGACTTCCTCAGTAACACACAAACACCACATTGGCGACGAGGATAAACTGTGAACGCAGGTATTTGTTCAGTTTCAAACACAAGGGAGAAGCATGCTGCCTGGAGGAGGAAGAGAAGCTGTGAGCGCCATACCCGATGCTGTATGCTAACCGATGCTGTGTGCTAACCAATGCTGTGTGCTAAACGATGCTGTGTGCTAACCGATGCTGTGTGCTACCCAAGCTGTGTGCTACCCAAGCTGTGCTGAAGAAACTGTACTGAAGAATCTGCCGACGTTGTGTACGAAACGACGCTTTGATGTGTACAAAACCTGATGTTTTGGTTACGAAACGACGCTTCGTGCTACAAAATTCATCACACTGAACTGACTGCTGTACCAACTGCTGTACCAACTGCTGCACCAACTGCTGTACCAACTGCTGTACCAACTGCTGCTGTACCAACTGCTGTGCTGCTGCTGTGAGTAGGAACAACACATGTACACAAGGGCTAGGTAAGAAGTCAGTTGCTGCTATATTGTGCACTGTTGTGAACTTTTGCATTAAAATGCTTGTGTGCTTTGCAAAATTAAAGTAATTACAGTGAATTCTTGACTAACATATACAGTGCAGTAAGTGTTTAATATTCTGAGGAACATTTAAGTGATAAGTTACATTTATTCAGTAAAAAATGGCAAATATACCTCAGTTTCCTGCATTTGATCCTGACTGTGACCAGACAAACCTGTCACAGAGGTGGGTCAAATGGCTTAAAAGGTTTGAAAATTTGTTGATAGTTTCTGACATCATAAGTGCTGAAAGAAAGCGTGCCTTTCTACTTCATTATGCAGGTGATAGAGTTTGTGACATCTTTGACACACTGAAAGACACTGGTGGTGCCAAAGATTATGACACTGCCAAAGCCAAACTAACAGAGCATTTCAAACCAAGGCAAAATACTAAATGGAAATTATGCATTTCAGGAGAGCAAAACAACTCTCTAATGAAACTGTGGATCAATACCACACACGTCTGCAGGGTTTAGCAGCCCATTGTGAGTTTGCTGATGTTGACAAAGAAATCAAACAGCAAATAATTGAAACATGCACATCTACACGTCTCCGTCGAAGAGCTCTAGAACTTGTTGATGATGAAAGTTCTCTTACCAAGATACTGGATATTGCTCGTCGAATGGAAGATGCTGCACGTGATGCTCGTGTCATGGAGTGCAGTGCTAATAACGGTTCTGCCACTGTTACTAACAGTGATGAGGTACGTAAGGTTCAGGGAGGACACCGTGATCAAAGAAGATATCATGGCAAACCTAACAGTAAATTTAGCCGAGAACCACGTCACAACTGGGGTCAAGGAACAAGGCTCAAGCAGTCACAACGACCCACATCAGAGGGTGTCAACAATAAATGTTACAATTGTGGAGGAGACTACCCACACCAAGATAATGTTTGTCCTGCTCAAGGTAAGAAGTGCTATGAGTGTGGAAAACTAGGTCATTTTGGTGCTATGTGTCGTTCTGCACTAAAGAAACCACAGTCAGTGAATAAAAGCACTGTACGAGGATCAGGTCATAGGGGTCGAGGTGGTAAACACAATATTGCACCTCATATCCAGAATGTTAATAATGTACAAGACAACATTTCATTACAACCAGTCTCAGATGGCAGTGAATGTGATTATACTTATGGAGTACAAGCAATCACAGAATGGAATGATCTTCCAAACAACCCAGAGACTATAGTATATATTGCTGGTATTTGTCTCAAAGTTCTCATTGACACTGGATCAAACATTGACACCATTGCTGAGTGCCACTATGAAAAATTTAAAAAACAGTTCCCAAAGCTTGAGAACTATAATGGCAAAGCCACTGCCTATGCTTCAAAGTTAGCCTTGCCAGTGATTGGAACTTTCACTGCAGAGATTAAGTCAAAGAATGCAATGCTCATTACTACATTCCATGTTGTTAGGAATGCAAAGGAGTCTTTACTCAGTTACAAGACTTCAACCAAATTGGGGCTACTTCAGCTTTCTAATGCTGTAGCAGTGGAATCTGCAAACAATGCTGATGGTATTGTTGCTGAATTTTCTGATCGATTTAAATCCATAGGTTGTTATACTGATAGCAAAGTACATCTGCATATCAACCCAGATGTAATTCCAGTTGCCCAACCACATCGCCGACAACCATTCCATACTCGCAAGAAAGTCGATGCCGAACTGGATAGGCTGATAGAACTAGATATCATTGAACCAGTAACAGGCCCAACACCATGGGTAAGCCCAATTGTCACTCCACCAAAGCCGAAGAATCCAGATGAGATACGCATTTGTGTGGACATGCGTGTTCCCAACAAGGCAATAATGCGTGAACGCCATCCTACACCCACTGTAGATTATATGATCTACCGCTTGAATGGTGCAACCGTATTCAGCAAGTTAGATTTAAACAAGGGCTATCATCAGCTTGAACTTGATGATGAGAGTCGCTTCATCACAACGTTTACGACACATCGAGGTCTGTATAGGTACAAGCGCCTGAGTTTTGGTATCAACAGTGCTGCCGAGGTATTCCAGCACATCATCAGCCAGGTATTGCAAGACATACCTAATGCTGACAACATGTCTGATGACATCATTGTTTATGGCCGTACCCAAGCTGAACACGATAAAGCTCTTCGTGCAACATTGCAACGCTTACGAGAAAAGAATTTGACGCTAAGCCGAGCAAAGTGTGAGTTCAATCAACATAAAATTGAATTCTTTGGACATGTACTTAGTGACAAAGGTCTGTCTCCAGATCCTAAGAAAGTTGCAGATATCAAGAATGCTGCACCTCCTTCAACGTCCACTGAAGTACATAGTTTTCTGGGAATGGCAAACTACTGTTCTCGCTTCATTCCAGATTTTGCTACCATTACAAAGCCTCTACGTGAGCTCCTGAAGAAAAATGCATCATGGTACTGGAGCGATATCGAGCAAAATGCATTTGATGCTGTGAAAGATGCACTAGTAGAGAATGCGACTGCTGCATACTTTGATCCATCAATGGACACTGAGTTAACGGTGGATGCTAGTCCTGTTGGTTTAGGTGCTGTGTTAGCCCAACACAAACCTGGTCAACCAGATTCCAGAGTAGTAATTGCCTACGCCAGCCGTTCTCTCACAGATGTTGAGCAACGATACAGTCAGACAGAGAAGGAAGCTCTTGCTCTTGTATGGGGCTGTGAACACTTCAATGTGTATCTGCTTGGTGCACCCTTCACCACGATAGTCACTGACCACAAACCGTTGGAGACCATCTTCAATAATCCAAAGTCCAAACCACCAGCTCGCATTGAGAGATGGGCTCTTCGTCTGCAACCATACAACTTTACGGTGAAATACAAGCCGGGTGCAGGCAATCCCGCTGATTACATCAGTCGACATCCTGCAAACAGTTTCACCATCACCAAGCATCACCAAGTTGCCGAGGAATATGTACACTCTGTAACCTGTGATGCAGTCCCTAAGGCTCTCACTCTTGATGAAATCCGTACTGCAACCCTGGAGGACCCAACTCTGCAAGCAACAGTGGATGCATTGACTAAGAAAAAGTTTCCACGCATCCCACCCTCAGGAGTTGACCAAGATGCATTCAAAGCACTTGAACGCATCCAGACAAAATTAAGTGTTACGCAACAACGCGACACTGTGCTGCGAGGTACTCGTATCGTGATTCCAGCTGTTCTCCAGCAACGTGCTCTGAAGCTTGCACATCAAGGACACCAAGGTCTTGTTAGGACGAAACAGCTGCTACGAGAAAAGGTGTGGTTTCCTGGCATTGATCGTCAAGCAAAGGATATGCATGATGCCTGTGTCCCTTGCCAAGCTGCAGTGGATACTTCAAGACCAACACCTCTACAACCTTCACCACTACCTGCTGCACCATGGACGGAAGTATCAATGGACTTCTGCGGACCACTACCAACTGGAGAGTACTTGATGGTAGTCATTGATGATCACTCACGTTATCCAGAAGTAGAAATCATCAATTCCACATCTGCAAAGGCCGTCATCCCAAAACTTGACAAGATCTTTTCAAACTTTGGCATTCCTGAAGTTGTCAAGACGGACAATGGACCGCCATTCAATGGACAAGACTTTGTCAACTTTGCTGAGCATATTGGATTCAAACACCGCCGTGTGATGCCACTACATCCTCAAGCAAATGGAGAAGTTGAGAGATTCATGCAACCTCTCATGAAAGCGGTACGCTGTGCTCATGCCGAAGGACGATCCTGGAAACAAGCTATGTATGCTTTTCTCAGGAACTACCGTGCAACACCGCATGGAACACTGGGCAAGTCACCTGGTGAACTTTTATTTGGACGTCCAATGAGAATCGCACTACCCGTCATGCCAGCCGAGGTAACGGATAAACGTCTCGCTCAGAAGGATGCACTAGCCAAGGGCAAAATGAAAATTGCTCATGATCAACGTGCAAAGGAACAGTTCATAAAGGTTGGAGACACTGTTCTCGTTAAAAAGAAAAAAGAGGGAAAGTTAGATATGCCGTATGATACAAAACCATATAAAGTGATTAGTGTAAAAGGAACTATGGTAACAGCTAGTAATAGAGATCATAGTATAACACGTAATATGGCTTATTTCAAAGTGATTCCAACTAGTGTAGAAAATGATGAAGTGCAAAGTCGTGCAAAAGAAAAAGAAAAAAATAGTTATAACCCGACAAACAATTCATCAAGGGATGTTATTGCATTTAAGGACTCTCGTCCTAAACGTCATGTTAAACGCCCTACACGATTTGATGATTAATTGTGTTCCTATGTAATGAAAAGTATTTACTTATTGTGCTAAACTAAATTTAATATTGTTTGAATAATGCAGATATCTCATTCAATATTTTGTAACTTTGTATTACAGTTTCTTTCATGTTTGTTTAACATTGCATATGTATTTTTAACATTGAAATCCTTTGTGGAAAAGATTAAGTTGTTTAAATTCTTTGTGTGCTTAATTAATGTTAAATGTATGCAGTATCTCTTGATATGTTAATAACTTACTTTGTGTCAATAACTTTGCTTTGTGCTACACGCATGGTAGACATCCTGTATTCATTCTTTTTAAAGAAAAGGAGGGATGTCATGTTCACAGAAAATGGTACCATCCGTTTTCTATGTGCGGCGGCTGAGACGCCAGAGAAGGAAGGTAAACAAAGAGCGTACAGGACGCCCGCCAAGCTTGGTAGCTACTAGTCATGTAATCATATTAAGTATTAAAGTCAGTAACCAAGCAATGACTTTACATCAACCCTACAACCAAGACTTCCTCAGTAACACACAAACACCACAACACCGTGTCCGGCTAACCGGTTTGTCCTTACTGTATTTTTTTTGGCCATATTCAATCAGTTAGGTCGGTTAGTCGTCACGGCGCACACCCTATAAAACAAACCCGTAAGTTTCATTCCCCTTATCTCTCCACATTAATTTCCATGAATATGTGCAGAATCATATGTTCTCAAACAGATTTAACATGTGAATTATCTGTCAGCTGGAGTACTAGCTTAAGAGAGATGAAAACTTCTACAATGATCACGTGTTCCCAGAGTAGCCTGCTGAAACAAGTTTACGGCAATGAGTTCACGAGTTTCCGAGGCCATGCTATAATTCCTACTAACAGCTAAGCTGTCTTACCATTTTTGTAGATAACCTGTAGTAGTATTCATTGATTTATTAACATCATATTCCTGCATATTGATTGTATATGTGATTTGTGAATTGATGTGCATTAGCATCTCATTATTTTATTATGTGAAGTGCATTAAGTTCTCTTTACCAATTAACATCCCCAAAGTGAGTGAAGGGATTTGGCTCTATAGTTTACAGTAAACTACAGTTCATTTATTATATATTAATACATTTCAGTTACACTATATATAAGAGATCCATAGGCACTGGTTCTCGAATTTATTTTATTTTCCTAAGAATGGTCCTTCAAATTATATATTAAATTTATTATCATTATTCTGGAGCCAGATTTTCCCACATTCTTTTTGGTCCTGTGAAACAGGATCTTATCTGAGATCCAATACGAACCAGAAGTAATATTAAAATTCACACCAGTTCTCAGAACCAACATTCTTTTACGTTCTTTGAACTGAGATAGTCTAGAGAGCTAGACTATAATTAAGAAATAGTGTAAATTTACATTATATTTTACAGTCCAGTATTCATGTTAAATTACTGGTCCTATATAATTTATTATAATTCAACTAACCATTTACTAACCCTGATTATAGTATACTATTAATTAAGTAGTATTATCAGGTACTAGGCTATATATATATATTCATTATTATTTACGGCCGTCAGTAGACCACCACACACATATTATAGTTTAACCCCATTATTTCCATTTATTAATTTACCAGATTAAAGCCAATACCTACACCTGGCTTTAATGGGCTATAGTTAATTGTCCACACATTGAGTCTTATACCTCACACAGGTGGAGATAACTAGTTCTCATAGAGCAATTGCTCACAATTAATAACCTTGAGTTAATAACCAAATTAAATTGGTCACACCATATAATCATTATTTTTCTTGGTGGTAACGCCACCTATATTTATTTTTGCCATACTATTACGTGAAAACCAGTCACGAGAGTCTAGTGCATATGTGACCAGTAAATTAATCAATAATATTGATCTTCAGAGAAGATAATGACCAGAGAGCTAACAGTAACTGTAAATAGTTAAATTTTTATACACGTAGTTTCTACAGGTGTATATTCTATGTATCAAAAATACAAAAAACATAGCACTATATGTATACCAATATCTGCACTTCATTTACTGTATTTATGCCAACCCACAGAGGTAGGATTTTAGACTGGAATTGTACTAAGGTGTGTAAAACTCTAGTTTAAACTATTTAGCTACTTATTAGGTAATTTATTTTCTAACAAAGATGGCATTCCCTTTGGAGACCTTGAAGTGCTGCAGAGGTAGCCTGCTCATGGAGCTGCATGAAATTCTCTGCCTCTGCTGGGAAGAAGGAGAGATGCCACAGGACATGAGGGATGCCAACATCGTCACGCTGTATAAGAATAAAGGTGACAGGGGCAACTGCAACAACTACCGTGGAATCTCCCTTCTCAGTATTGTCGGAATGATGTTTGCTCGGGTCGCATTGAAGAGGCTCCAAGTACTTGCAGAAAGAGTCTATCCAGAATCACAATGCGGATTCAGAGCTGATAGGTTCACCATCGACATCGTCTTTTCCCTCAGACAACTGCAATAGAAATGCAGAGAACAGAGGCAGCCACTCTTTGTAGCCTTCATAGATCTGACGAAGGCCTTCGACCTCATCAGCAGGGATGGCATGTTCAAGATCCTCCCCAAGATCGGATGCCCACCCAGGCTCCTCAGCATCATCAGATCTTTCCATGAGAACATGAGGGGCACCGTGGTCTTTGATGGCCTAACATCAGACGCCTTTGACATCCGAGGTGGAGTAAAGCAGGGTTGCATACTGGCTCCAACCCTATTTGGGATTTTGTTCGCAGTTATGCTGCAGCACGCCTTCGGATCTGTCACAGAGGGCATTTACCTCCGGACCAGGTCGGATGGAAAGCTCTTTAACCTCGCCAGGCTGAGAGCCAAGACGAAGGTTCGGCTGAGGTGTCTGCACGACTTCTCTTTTGCCGACAACGCAGCAGTCACTGCCCACTCAGCCGAAGACCTCCAACGGCTCATGACCCGCTTCAGCGAGGCCTGTCAGGCTTTCGGACTTGCCATCAGCCTGAAGAAAACACAAGTCATGGGACAAGGAGTGGACTCCCCACCTGACATCAGCATCTCCGATTCCAAACTGGAAGTCGTTCACAACTTCGTGTACCTGGGCTCCACAATCTCTGACTCCCTCTCTCTTAATACAGAGCTAAACAAACGCATCGGTAAGGCATCTACTACCATGTCCAGACTGACAAAGAGAGTGTGGGCCAACAATAGGTTGACTGAGTATACTAAGATTCAGGTTTACAGAGTCTGTGTCCTGAGCACTCTCCTTTATGGCAGTGAGTCTTGGACACTCTGCGCCCATCAGGAAAGACAGCTGAATGCCTGCCACATGCGCAGCCTTCAACACATCTTGGACATCACCTAGCAGGACATGGTGACAAACAACAACGTCTTGGGGAGAGCAATAATCACCAGTGTCGGGTTCACCATTAGAGGGGCAAGTAACAGTATACCCAAGGTCACTCACCGTAGCCCTGCGGGTCTTCACTCTATCCTCGCTGCGCCACTGTACGCCAGGAGTGTATCCCAGTCAATCCCAACCGGCCTCTGATCGAGAATGAGTGAGAACACAGCTGGTTCTCTTTATAGCTGTGTGCCCGCCCCGACACTAGGCTCTACTACTAACCACAAGGTCGCCAACTGGTGTTTCCCGTGTCCAGTAACACGTCAGTGGTTTTGTTGAATTGTGTTAGCAGTGGCCAGAGCACACTTAATAGGTCTGCTATCAGGCAGGTATTTATTTCTCACTCTATTTCCTTTCATGTATTATATAGCCACAAGAAATATGCAGGGGATGATACAAACGCCAAGGTATTTTGTGTTTTACTTAAAACTCAAGACATCACATCTGTATATCAACAAGTAAACAGCTATTTCATGCGTAAGTCGCTCGTTCCCACATATAATCATGAACTCGCCAAGCTGGCAATGCTCCCCCTCAAGTCAATGTCAAAATCAGCTGGGCGACTCCCCCCTCACTGCGTGATCTCTCACTGCACTTGTTTGTTAGCGAAATATGCCCGTTTCTTTAAATTCTCAAGGATCACTATATGTTCAAACACACAATATCTGTGACAATAGCAATAGAACGTAATTACTTCGCTGCACTGATCTTGAGCTCAATCAAACATTTCTATATTAATGAACACAATAATTCACTATCATGGTATAACACACTGCCCCTCATTTAATGATAACGCTTGCAAGTATATATTACTGGAGTTCTCAGTAATTCCTTTCATGGGCGAATATTTAATTGATCACTGCACACATGAATGATTATTCAATACACAAGCATAGACATATATATATATATATATATATATATATATATATATATATATATATATATATATATATATATATATATATATATATATATATATATATATATAAATCATAGACATCAATAATAGTAGTAATATAGTTACTGGGCACATAGCCTAACACCAAATACTGGCACATTTATATATATATATTCTCTCACTAAATGATCATATTAAAGTCTCATGAAAGACATTATCAACGTAGTAAATTCATCAATTACTCCGGGTGCCTGCACACACCAATAATAATAATAATAGATACCGTGAGTGCCCTATGTAGCCCCACTCCGCACACTGGTGCCTTACTGTGACATAGGTGAGCCTTGCTCACGACATACAAAATACTCTGGCTAAATAATATAGCTGACTAAAGGGGAATTGGGAGGGAAACTAGAATCACCTACTTCCACCTATCCTCCGGTGAGAGTTGAGTTGTAGCTCCTGGTCCAGGCTCCTGTCTCTTGTAGGGAACGCCCCCACACACACCCTGTCGTGTCCTCCAGGAACCCAATCAACGTCCCAAAATAAACGCATCGTCTCCGTATTCTGTCCTTCGCGGGTCCATGCCCCTCCTCCATGTCTTGTAGGGTTGGAGTCGGTCTCCCGGCCGTCAACTTCTCCTCCCAACTATGGCTGCCTACCTACGTCTCGGCTGCAGTCGTTCGGATTTCCAATTAGTGTCTTCTTTCACTGCTTCCCAGTGGATTGGCCCAGCCACTACGTCATCACTGTGAAGCTATCAGCCGTCGCATACGTCGCTGCCTAGACTCCACTCTTGCACAACACCTGTCCCTGGAGCACTTGATGCTCAATATTCTGTCAATTCCTTCTCTGGTCCAACACATGAACGAAGGAAGACCCCACGGGTGATGCGTAAATCCTCCGGAGACGGGGTAAACTGTCCAACTGACAGGACCCCCCAGCGCACGTCCGACCTCCTTGACGTGCAGTCTTAGACTGATGGCGCCAGAGTCGCGCACTGACCGGACCCCCCTGCCTTCGTGACGTCATACTTGCCAAGGGAGGTTTTCATTGGCTCCCTGTGCCACATTGCTGTCGGTGACCAATCTGGTGCCACTGACGTCACACGGTTTTGGCGGCAAAACGGAGGAGCCCGCGCCATATTGGTTTCCTAAAGGGCCTATACCACAGGCCAAAATACTCTTCTTTTACAAATTTCTCTCCACCTCGAGAACACTACACTCTCCCACATATATCAAACTTATGCCTGCGACGTAGAGAACGCTCGGGTAAAGTGGACATGACTCTTACAGCAGGCGTGGGAGAAATATAAGGGGGGGGGGGAACACCGTCACATACCCCTCCCCTTAAAATAAGAGTCATGTCTGGTTAGTGTATACAGGACAGGGCATCTGCAACTACGTTGTCTTTCCCTCGGATGAGTTTAATTTCCAACCAGTACTCCTGCCGCCAATGCGAGACGCTCCTTACGTATCCGTCGACCGTTCCCACAGTCACTCCTGGTGTCCATTGTTCCTTCAGCATGGACAGAGGACTTCGCACCTCGTGTCCATACACCAGCTGGAAAGGTGAGAAACCTAAAGATTCTACCACCGCGTTACGTATGGCAAACAACGCGGGGTATACTGCTTCATCACACTCAGTTCTTTGCTCTGCGCAGAACACTCTCATCAGCATGCCATCTTGTATGTAAAAATGAGTGGCCCTCTCAGGACCAACACGTCCTCCATTGGCCTCATGAATCAATTCGGGGAACTTTATCTGCTGCAGCTCTCCAAGACGAGTGCGGTCCACTCCGAGAGAACTGGCGAGGGTCACCTGTAACTCACTATCCGGGCCGCCTTCGTCCTCCACTCGTTCTCTGGGTCCCATGAAGAAGTGATCGATTCCCAGGCTGTCGGACGTCTCCTCAGCCCCATCAGATCCACACCCTCCGTGTCCTTCGCACTGCCTCGGCATCACAGCACAAACCGGGAACGCCACCGTGGCGATTCCTTTCCCGTCCCCACAGGCGTCTAACACTCCGCCTGTCTCCTTAGTGTGCTCTAAGCACTCCTCGCCCTTCACGAGATTCGGGAGGACATATCCTCCACATGCGTCATTTCCCAAGATGACTTGTGCCTCCATCTTGGGCATTGATGCATAGACCCCCACCACTAGGGTCTGGCAGCCATAATCAGAATTCAGAGTCACCTGGTGTAGGGGCATCCTCACTGGGCCTCCCACAGTGGTCACACTTGCCACCCCCACACTGGTACTCTCGTAACCCTCGGGGAACAGGGTTTCGCTCACCAGGGTAAAATCTGCCCCAGTATCTCTTAATATTCTCACCGGGATGGGGTCTGCGTCCCCCATCCTTACGGTTCCCTCACACACGAATGGGTGAACTCTTTTCTCCCCACTCAGTACGGGTTCACCCCGCACCCTCTCGGTCATCTGGTCCTCGACCCTCACGAAAGCCACGCTCCCCCGCTGCTCAGGGTGTCTGCATTCCCGCGCAACATGTCCGAATACTCCGCAGTTGTAGCAGCGGATCCTTCTTCTTCTGTGGATCTTCCTCGCGCCATTCATTGACTCCTCCGTTTCGGCAACAGCTCCTGAGCTCTCAGCTTGGGACTTCTTTACCGGCTCCACAGCACTCTTTGAGCCTCTCCTGTCTCCACTCGAGAGGTGGGACTCAGGAGAACTCGCTCCGTCCTCCATCCGTCCGTCCTTCTATATCTTCTTCCATATCCGGAGTGTACGGGCGGTCGGTGCCGTCCCTCTCGGTGTGGTCGCAGAGCTTCTTCCAGCATGTCAGCTCTGTCGGCCGTGGCTCTCAGGTCCTTAATGTTCGCCTACTTTACTCTAACCCTGATCTCAGGAGAGAGCACGGACATAAACTTCTCCATGACCATAAGCCTCTTGACCTCTTCAGCCGACTTCGCTCCTTCAGACTCTAGCCACTTCAGGAACTTTCTCTCCATGTCCCTCGCCGTCTCCGCATAAGATTTTCCTGGCGAACGGGTACATTCCCTGAATCTCTTCCTGTAACATTCCGGCGTGAGCTTGAAAGAGTGGAGCACAGCTCTCTTTACAGCACCATAGCTGGTACACTCTTGGAGGTCGAGCATATTGTAGGCTTCACGAGCTTCACTGGTGAGCCTACTCTGAACCAGCTCCGCCCACTCCGCCCTCGGCCACTTCTTCAAAGTAGCGACCCTCTCGAAGTGGTCGAAGAAACCTTCAGCTTCGTTTGGTACAAAGACCGGCAAATCTCGCTCCCTCACTCGGCGGTCTTCCTGCTGTGGTGGAACAGGTGGAGCTAGCCCTAGCTCAGCTCGCTTCAGCTCCACATCCTTGTTAGCTTCTTTCTCCTGCTGTTTCAGCTTAGCTTCTAGCTCGCGCTCCTCTCGGCGCAGCTGTGCCTCTCGCTCCTCACGCTTCAGTTGCGCTTCTCGCTCTTGGTCCTCACGTTTAGTTGTGCTTCTCGCTTCAACTGAGCTTCTTGCTCACGCTCCTCCTTGCGCAGCTGTGCCTCTCGCTCTTCTCTGCGCTGCTGTGCTTCTGCTTCTCGCGCTTCTTTGCGCTGCTGTGCTTCTGCTTCTCGCTCTTCCCTTCTCAGCTGTGCCTCTCGATCCTGTTCTTCCCGCTTCAGTTGTGCTTCCAGCTGCAGCTTCATTATCTCCAGCTTAAAGCTGCGCCTGCTGCATCCTCTGCTGCTCCCACCAATGCTCAGATGTTCTCCCATACTGGCAGGTGTTTGTGGCCGTTCCTCCCCCAAAGCTTCATCTCGTGCCCTGAACTGTGCCATGATTTCCAGTCTTCTCTCTCCCACTTTGGAAGATCTCAGCTTTATCCCAAAATGGTCTGCTATCGATTGTAACTGTGCCTTGGTGCACTCCTCCAGCACCTGCTCATCTCTAGTGTCAATGAACCTTGTTACTTTATCATCCTCCATCTTGTGCTATGAGTGATAACCTGTACCTGATACCTAATACCACTGCAAAGTACCACAACTGCAACCTTTATCTTGATTGTTATCCTGGCAAGGTCGCCAATGTCGGGGTTCACCGTAAGAGGGGCGAGTATCAGTATACCCAAGGTCACTCACCGTAGCCCTGCGGGTCTTCACTCTATCCTCGCGGCGCCACTGTACGCCAGGAGAGTATCCCAGTCAATCCCAACCGGCCTCTGATCGAGAATGAGTGAGAACACAGCTTGTTCTCTTTACAGCTGTGTGCCTGCCCCGGCACTAGGCTCTACTACTAACCACAAGGTCGCCAACTGGTGTTTTCCGTGTCCAGTAACATGTCAGTGGTTTTTGTTGAATTGTGTTAGCAGTGGCCAGAGCACACTTAATAGGTCTGCTATCAGGCAGGTATTTATTTCTCACTCTATTTCCTTTCATGTATTATATAGCCACAAGAAATATGTAGGGGATGATACAAACGCCAAGGTATTTTGTGTTTTACTTAAAACTCAAGACATCACATCCGTATATCAACAAGTAAACAGCTATTTCATGTGTAAGTCACTCGTTCCCACATATAATCATGAACTCGCCAAGCTGGCAATGCTCCCCCTCAAGTCAATGTCAAAATCAGCTGGGCGACTCTCCCCTCACTGCGTGATCTCTCACTGCACTTGTTTGTTGGCGAAATATGCCCGTTTCTTTAAATTCTCAAGGATCACTAAATGTTCAAACACACAATGTCTGTGACAATAGCAATAGAACGTAATTACTTCGCTGCACTGATCTTGAGCTCAATCAAACATTTCTATATTAATGAACACAATAATTTACTATCATGGTATAACACACTGTCCCTCATTTAATGATAACGCTGCAAGTATATATTACTGGAGTTCTCAGTAATTCCTTTCGTGGGCGAATATTCAATTGATCACTGCACACATGAATGATTATTCAATACACAAGCATAGACATATATATATATATAGATAAATCATAGACATCAATAATAGTAGTAATAGAGTTACTGGGCACATAGCCTAACACCAAATACTGGCACATTTATATATATATATATATATTCTCTCACTAAATGATCATATTAAAGTCTCATGGTTATCTGGAGGTTATCTAGAGATGATTTAGGGGCATTTTTAGTGTCCCCGCGGCCCGGTCCTCGACCAGGCCTCCATCCCCAGGAAGCAGCCCGTGACAGCTGACTAACACCCAGGTACCTATTTTACTGCTAGGTAACAGGGCCATAGGGTGAAAGAAACTCTGCCCAATGTTTCTCGCTGGCACCTGGGATCGAACCCAGGACCACAGGATCACAAGTCCAGCGTGCTGTCCACTCGGCCGACCGGCTCTCATGAAAGACATTATCAACACAGTAAATTCATCAATTACTCCGGGTGCCTGCACACACCAATAATAATAATAATAGATACCTTGAGTGCCCTATGTAGCCCCACTCCGCACACTGGTGCCTTACTGTGACATAGGTGAGCCTTGCTCACGACATACAAAACACTCTGGCTAAATAATATAGCTGACTAAAGGGGAATTGGGAGGGAAACTAAAATCACCTACTTCCACCTATCCTCCGGTAAGAGTTGAGTTGTAGCTCCTGGTCCAGGCTCCTGCCTCGTGTAGGGAATGCCCCCACACACACCCTGTCGTGTCCTCCAGGAACCCAATCAACGTCCCAAAATAAACGCATCGTCTCCGTATTCTGTCCTCCGCGGGTCCGTGCCCCTCCTTCACGTCTTGTAGGGTTGGAGTCGGTCTCCCGGCCGTCAACTTCTCCTCCCAACTACGGCTGCCTACCAACGTCTCGGCTGCAGTCGTTGGGATTCCCAATTAGTGTCTTCTTTCACTGCTTCCCAGTGGATTGGCCCAGCCGCTACGTCGTCATTGTGAAGCTATCAGACGTCCCAGACGATACTGCCTAGACTTCACCTGCACAGCACCCGACCCTGGAGCACTTGATGCTCAATATTCCGTCAATTCCCTCTTCGGTCCACACATGGAATGAAGGAAGACCTTCCGGCATACTGGCAGACTACGGGTGACACGTAAGATCCACGGGTGTGGCGTATTACTGTCAGATTGACAGGATCAACCTTCACACATCTGTCCACCTTGACGTGTCGTGTCAAACTGATTCCCTCACAGAGGATTGGCCCAGCCACTACGTCATCACTGTGAAGCTATCAGCCGTCGCATACCTAGACTCAACTCTAGCACAACACCTGTCCCTGGAGCACTTGATGCTCAATATTCTGTCAATTCCTTCTCTGGTCCAACACATGAACGAAGGAAGACCCCACAGGTGTTGGCAGACCACGGGTGATGCGTAAATCCTCCGGAGACGGGGTAAACTGTCCAACTAACAGGACCCCCCAGCGCACGTCCGACCTCCTTGACGTGCGGTCTTAAACTGATGGCGCCAGAGTCGCGCACTGACCGGACCCCCCTGCCTTCGTGACATCATACTTGCCAAGGGAGGTTTTCATTGGCTCCCTGTGCCACATCGCTGTCGGTGACCAATCTGGTGCCACTGACGTCACACGGTTTTGGCGGCAAAACGGAGGAGCCCGCGCCATATTGGCTTCCTAAAGGGCCTATACCACAGGCCAAAATACTCTTCTTTTACAAATTTCTCTCCACCTCGAGAACACTACACTCTCCCACATATATCAAACTGATGCCTGCGACGTAGAGAACGCACGGGTAAAGTGGACATGACTCTTACAGCAGGCGTGGGAGAAATATAAGGGGGGTGAACACCGTCACACCAGCATGTACAAAATGCTGAAACAGAGACGAATGCGCTGGCTCGGGCAGGTTGTGCGAATGGGCGACGGCAGGATCCCCAAGGATCTCCTGTACGGAGAGCTGATCCAGGGAAAGCGTACAACAGGCAAGCCCCAGCTACGGTACAAAGACGTATGCAAGAGGGACCTGAAAGCCATGGACGTCGATCTTGCTATGTGGGAGACACTGGCTGCAGACCGTTCAGCCTGGGGGCAGTCTGTTCAAAGAGGTCTCTCCAAGTTTGAGGAGTCACTTACCAAGAAATCAGAGGCAAAGAGACAGAGAAGGAAAGCCGGTTGCTAGGAAGACAGACCAGAATTGGACTTCGTTTGTGCTCGGTGTGGGATGGACTGCCACTCTCGGATTGGCCTCGTCAGTCACACCAGATGCTGCACCAGGATTGACAACCAGGGCGCAACTCCATAGTCTCCCGAGACTGAAGGATGACTACTACTACTATTTTCTAACTAGTACTGTGTTAGACAGTACTGGTGTATTACTATATAATGTCATGCAAACACTAAACAGGGTGAAATTAATTATTTTACACAATTGTGCACCTATATTTCATTATATTTTCTATTGTATTCACCTTTGAGTGCTACTAGGTGTCACTTTGCCAACATAAAGTGATCATGAGGAGCTAGCTCCAAGGTGCTACCATAGAGACACTCAAGTATTACTCAAATCTTAGCTATTTACCAGTAGGTAGGTAAGCCACCCTCTATCCAAGTTAGGATTAAAATTAGCCTTACCAAGAAATTAGATATTAGGCTATTATTCACCATACCTGCTCTTCATATATGAGGAAGTACCATAGCTGTCAAAATAGCTATACCAGCTCTATAAGACTCAAACCCATACCCAACATGGCTACACCAGAATTAACTGGAAGAATCTTGAATGGCCTGCAACACTAATCATTTATTTTGTAGTAGATTTTAGAGATTTCTTGATTTTAGATGACTTAATAATTTCATATTTTCAACATTTAATTTATGTTCCCATAAAGACTTAGTGTCACATCTGTTTCACAGATACGGGACATCCGTTATGTACATATTAAAGTAATAACACAATGAATATAACTTCAGGGAAGAACATTAGGTACATCAGTACTTAACCATGAGACCCGTAGTTTCTCCCCCCCCCCCAAAAGTTATGTTGGAAATTTCCAAAACTTAATTGCTAACATTCAATACATTACGAAACTATTCTTATACTGCATAATATATTTTACTAACACTACTAACTAGTAGAGTAGTGAAATTAACATCATTTAATTAACGTGTATTAATGCCTCATTTTCCCAGAAATTCTAGTCAAGTGTTGCATTAGCCTACACGACTAAAGGAAAATATTTACATTCACGAGAATTGTATTAAGTTATCCTTATTTTACACCCTTTAATGAGAATTTTTATTTAATAATCCTATTGTCACGAATATACTCAGTGAATATAAACCTGATAATATGTTTGTATTCGATAAAACAATATAGTTAATTAGCTGGTAATATATCATACAGTTACGAATTGTTACTCCAGCGCATTCATATTTGACTGAATTTCTATCCAGCACTCCCTTCTATAGAATAGCGTTCATTTAATAATTAATAAACTAGAATTTATATATTGTCAAATAAGACAAATTAAATCTCTATAATTCCTGATAAACCTTAGTTCCATTAACTCGGGAAATTAAATATATCATAGAAAATATTTAGTGCGTCACAACACGACTGTGCATGCGCAAGCAACCTGAGAGGAAGGGGGAGACTTGGCAAGCAACGCCATGATCAGGGAGAGTGTCTGGAAGCTGAACGTATCATCGTTTTAATAGAGAATCATCCGTGCATCTACAGTTGTCATCAAGGCGCAGCAGCTTCATTATCTTACTGACACCGTGTCCGGCTAACCAGTTTGACCTTACAGTTTTTTTTGTGGGCATATTCAATCAGTCAGGTCGGTTAGTAGTCATGACGCACACCCTATAAAATAAACCCGTAAGTTTCATTCCCATTATCTCCCTGAATTAATTTCTATGAATATGTATAGATTCATATGTTCTCAAATAGATTTTACATGTGAATCGTCTTTCAGCTGCAGTACAAGCTTAAGAGAGATGATAACTTCTACAACGATCACGTGTTCCCAGAGTAGCCTGCTGAAACAAGTTTACGTCAATCAGTTCATGAGTTTCCGAGGCGCATGCTATAATTCCTACTAATAGCTAAGCTGTCTTACCCTTTTTGTACATAGCCTGTAGAACTATTCATTGATTTATTAATATCATATTCCTGCTTATTGATTGTATATGTGATTTGTGAATTAATGTGCATTAGCATCTCATTATTTTATTATGTGAAGTGCATTAACTTCTCTTTACAAATTAACTCCCACAATGTGTGTGGAGGGATTTGGCTCTATAATTTACAGTAAACTACAGTTTACTGTTCTGTTTCTAACGTCTTCTGTTCTTGAGCTTGCACAGCCTCCAGCTTCTTTTGCTCTGCCTCTAGCCTCTTTTAAGCTAGCTCTGCTTCAAACTACAACTTCCTTATTTCCAATTCTGCCTGCCACTGAGTCTGAGTGTCCACATTTCCTGTAGCTACATTTGCACCACTGGTGGACGGCGACTGCTCTAATATTTCCTATGGGAGAATTTGCTCATCTACCCAATGCATCATTATCTCTCTTAAGAGTTCCGTCTTCACCATCCCCATGTAGAATATAGCCCATAGTGCATGCCAACAGCCACTAGGATATACTGTTTTTGCCGCTTTCAAACCATCAACACTGGGGTTGTCGACATTTTGTTGTGGTACTGAATTCATTTTTGATTGCTAAGATACATCACAATCAAACACAAAATTTCAGCTTCACCACAAACTTTCTCTTTTAGGCTGAGAATTAGTTTGGAAAAACTGATAGGGACAGTGCTTAGTTCACTTGACTGCCCTGTCAACTGGTAATTTTGTTCACTCGAGAATATATAAAATTTTTAAACGCTTTTCATATGGATTAGTAAAATGTATACAAGTAATGTAATAGAATACATAAACTCATATTATACTATATTACAAACTGTAAATTTCTGCACAAGTCAAAGTGAAGAAATAGGCTACACAAGTTTTATGTCAGGTTTCACATACAGGCTACCCACTTTTATCAGGCTCTCGATCAGGCTTCCCAATATGCGACGTCCTTTTCTACAGGCGACCCAATTTGTTACGTTCTCGTCATGTATTTTAATGTTTAGGGGAATATAGCTTTTACTTGAGCCAATTGGAATACAAGGAGTTGGGAAAAACCTAAGTAAGGAGATGACAAGTTATATTTATAAACAGACACACGAAATATTATATCGTATAAATTAAATCCTTACAACCAAGGCTATTCTGAAGGAAAACTTGGTATCTCATCACCCAAACAGGGCACTAATCTTCCTTCGGCTCTTAGTCCAAAAGTGGAACTGTGCACAGAGCCACCACACTTGTCAGCCGGTATCACATATATAAATCCCTAAAAAACCTGGACTCTCTCTCTCTTGGAAACTACTAAGTAGATTCTCAGTGTACTCTACTGCTCTTGCAACACCGTTAATACAGTCCAGTGGCTTATCTTCAAGTATGGCAGGAAAATCCCTTGGGAAAGCATGGAATTGTCGTCATCATTCCTCTTGGAGTCAGGTTAAGATGGCGTCAGTCCCTCCCCAGTTGCGTCATCGCTCCTTAATACTCTATTTTTAAAATTTCCAATCAAAACCTTTACTAACTCCATTTACTTATTCCCCATGCAGTGTTTTTTATATATTCACATAGTTTTGCTATACCAATACACATTCTTCCTTAACAATCTCCAGCTCAAAAGGTACTACTTAGCTGGCGGGGGTAATACCGCAGCCTCCCAGTTGCTAGCTGCAGATTTCTTTCAGGAAAACATTCTCTAATGTCCCCCAACATTAACTCTCTCTGTATTAATAAACAATTTAATATGAAGACTAACCTCCACAGGAGGTAAGGTTCGTAACAAGCCCCAGCAAGACAGACATCAATACGTTATGTTGCGAGTCCAGCTGGTATTCTCCTCTCTCATCTTTTAGGAGTCATACCCCCCCCCCCCCAATTGTACATATCTATAAGGAGCCTAGTTTTATTTTATAACTCTTAAAAGTAGGCGAGATGCCACAAAGTGAATACATTTGTGTTTTAAATTTGAATGGGGAGTAGGCGAGAGAGCGGCTTTACCATAAAATGGCCGTTCAACTTGGGAGGGAGGATATTTCCCGCCAAAGGACACTCCAGAGGATTTTGGTGTCGGGTTGCAAAAGGGACGTGATTGGTCAAGGTAGGGCCTGGCGAGTTTGACCAATCGGGAAGCGCCCGGGACGTGACATGGCGTGACACCACGCACTCCTGAGAGAGGCGTGAAAGAGCACCAGCCACCAGTAGTGAATGAAAGCTGGTTCGTTGCTCGACGGTCCATAGCTTTGGAGAAAGTTAAGTCTCCAGATGGACGAATTCTCGAGCAGTTCTCGAGAGACAAAGAGGAGCATCCGGACGACATCCGAGGTAGTGGAAGAGCTGGTTAGTTAAAGAGGTTCACAAGAGGCTCAGTGACGATGGCACTCCATTTTGTCTCGAGAGGCGGCACTGCTTTGCAAACACACAAAGTACCGGTCCGTATTTCCAGCTTGTTACAACTTGAAATAAAGTTGTTACATCTTGTTATACCGTTTTTTATGGCCGAACCAGAAGTCCTGGTTCGGAGTAACAGTGACAACAACTCCTGGGGAGAAGCCGTTGTACTTCACGTCTCTACGGTAGAAGAGAAGTGGACCAGTAACCCAGTGTGAGGACACTAGGGAGGAGAGGTGACATTCGCTGCCTCCTAGCTTACCAAGAGAGGAACTCGGTGGTAGGAAACAGCCTACCTGTCTGAGGAGGAGACCAAGTGAAGCACTTTTTTTTTTCTACCACAGATGTGGCCACACATTTATAATGCTAATCAGCATATATACATTTTCTTCTGTCCTCCATGGAGAGGGTTAGAGATGTGTTAAACATAGTTCAAGGGTTTATTGAACAATCAACCACAGAAGGTGATTCGGTGCTTTTAAAATGCTAAGTTAACCTACATATGTAAATACATTGATACACAGATTTACGTATGTCCTACATAAAGTGTTCGATGTGTCTTTTACGTAGTGTCAATAATGTGCATTTACAAAGGTGAAATGTAATTCTGATCAGCTTCCATATATACTTTATACACATACATATACACACACACACACACATATACGAAGCACTGCTGGCTGAGAGACAAACCAATGGCGAGGTGACCGACTTCAGAATCGTTTAGTACTGGATGGAGCTTCACTACTTCGCTACGTTCTGCAGAGACTTCAGCGTCCAAGCGCGATTATTAAGGTGATAAATTTGACCTCCCATTCCCCTTTGTTGTTAGGCAGTGTGTATTAAATAATACGTGTATGAAGCGAGAATTTATGTGAGGAGAAAGGCTCTGTTTTTGCGATTCCAGACATACAGTGAAATTGAAACTTATTCATTTAAGACAGACTTGCTTTATGACATTAATTAGGTGGAGTTAAGGTGTACATTTTTTACATAAGTGAAGCTCTAGGTGACCTAATGTACGGGAAAGCGGATAGAAAGGAAAAGATCGCATATTTTACTTTTGCCCCCAAGCTGCTCTGGGCTGTTTGGCCTTTGTCACCCAAAGGCGCATAAAAAAACATTTTTTTTCCTTATAAACCTGTTAATTTGTGTTCCCTGACCACAAGAAAAAAAATAATTGTACTTGCCAAAGACATAAATGAGCCGACAATATGAGTGATGACGTCACACCCTGCATGGTTGCTCATGCAAGGTGCATCCCAGAGGTGTCGCGAGCGGTCTTCAAGCAGCCACAGTTGCCACGAATTTATTTTCGCGGCATTATTAACAGTGTCTAGGCATATTTTATCAAAAAAAATCACTAATTGTGTTGCATGTAATGTTACTTGATGTTGAACAGTAATACAAGTTGCATCTATTCAATATACACCTGAATATTAATGTCACAATAATGCGCACACAAATGTTTTCAATTACGCCCATATATAATATGTATTCACATTTTGCAGCAATATATATACACACATTCACTCAATATTCATAATTTTTTTCAACAATATTGCACATTTAGAAGTCTTTGACATAGCGGTTGTCGTTGAAGTAGTTGACAGCACACAATGGGATGGCACATACTTCACACCTGTTTACACTAGTTAACGTTTCTGTTCTCTCGTTTGTGTGGTTTTACGAACTATGCAATCACGTTAGCCTATTGCACGCTTTCCAGCTGGTGGCAAGTGTATTAGGCTGTGTACTTGAGAGGCCTCCGTGTAAGTGAGCCTGGGTGTAGCAGCATGGTGCAATACTGGCTTCATAATGGGTATTTGTATGCCAGGAATGTCTTTGCCAAACTTCCTTAGTAACTGTGTCACAACTGTAAAATAAACGTACGGAAAGTTGGTTTATGTCTTGTTTTCACCAGATATATATTGAAACTTTTCAGCATGCTTACATCAACAATATGGAAAAACTTTTTTTTCATCCACTTCACTGTTTTCCGTACACACTCGACAGCGCCCACCATCGTGTCACATTTATTAACCAAACACATGTTGATATTATAGTCAATAACACAATCTGGCTTATATACTGGTTGTTACGTTGCTCGGTTCACCTTGCCACTGTTCACCATTGTACGATCATGAACGGTTGTCAGTCAACTTCAAGATAATTGTCAAACACTGACATTTCCCTCCTTCTTGCCTTTACTGTGTCACACACTCCAGTTCTATTTTCAATCAAGACCTTAGTTTGCAAGGGACTTGTATAATAGTTATCTGTGTATAAAATGTGGCCCTTGTTCAGCCATGGTTCCATCAGTGACTTCACCATACTACCTGAGAAACCATGTTGGTCATTACCGGGAATGTATACATCGCTAGCAGAATACAGAATCATGTGTAACACGTATACTGTATTACAGTCACAGAGAACATAGAGTTTCAATCCAAATCTGTTGCGTTTAGATGGAATATACTGCTTGAAGCAAACACGTCCTTTGAAAAGACGTGTTGACAAAGGATTCGTCAATCACCAGCTTCTGTGCTGGTACGTAGAAATTTCTGTACGTTCCAATCAATTCATTCATAACGTGCCTAACTCTCCAAAGTCTATCATCCTCTGTCCGGTTTTCATTACTTGCAAAATGAAGGCACCTGAGGAGTATCTGAAACCTGTCTCGAGTCATATATTTCCTGAACAAAGGTGTTGGAACAGTCTGGTGTTCGCTCTAATAATCTGAGATAACATGTTATACACAATGTTTCATCAACAAACATAGGGCCAAAAAAACATACATTTCACCTACCGTAGTGTTTTTCCAATGCTGTAATCGTGAAAAATCTGTTAACTCATGTTCAATGAGATGAGCCACGTGAATGTTCGTTTGGTGTTCAATATATTCCATGAGTGACTCATCAAAAATTGCAGTAAAATAGTCCATAGCACTTATGTCCTCACCAGTATCAGGGAAAAGGTCAGTAATCCCAACGTCTTTATTGTCAAAGGCTGGAATTCCTGGAACAAAATCGTCACCATCACTCCACACAAGTACACCTGGTGGAGTGCGAGACGAAACAGTGGCACCACGGCGAGGAATCGTTGCACACCGTGGACCAGGAGCTGAAGCCCGTCTACCCAAAGTATGGGCGCCAACTAAAGATGAGGTAAAATTACGTGAACATGAGGATCTTTGTTCCTCATTGCCTCCATGTGGTGCCATGCAGTGACGCTTGGCTGGGCGAGACACTGCTGACACGACAAAATCTCGTTTGATAATACCACTGACCCTAGCGATAGGTGTGGTAATGCTATGCTCTAAGTCAACTTCACTAAAACCAGAAAAAGAGTCACCTCTGACTTATCGCCCAAAATATCCTCATACTCTAAATAAGTGCAAGAACTGTGGTTGTGCGCAAATTGGTGTAGACACTGGGCGAGGAGACACTGGTGAGCGTGTAGGCCTCGCCATGGGAGCAGGCTGTTATTACGTATTCCTATTTAAGGAATACTCACATTAATGTATAATATGAAATTGATTATGTTTTGTTCTTTCAAGAAGGCATGTATATATATTTTTGTAATGTGTCATATATCTTGGCAACACAGTTGAACAGGAGTGTGGTGCGTGATCTAGTCACAGGTACGGGATGTGTGAGATTCGGGTCAACTTCCTGACAGAATACAGGAAAGCTTGTATTGTGTAGTTGCCAGCAGTTTCCTATTTATTATTATACAGTATATAAATATATTTGTTTTATATAAAATATGTTACCTCTGTTGATGCATGTCAACCTGATCATTCATATTTATGTTATTCTAATGTTTGCCTTAGCCCAATTATATTGCTCATTTAAGTAAGATAATTCTATAAAAATTTTCCACTTGTCATGTGTGGAGGGAGAGAGAGCTGGGGGGGGTTACGACGCCAGTTGAGTTAGTATCTGAGAGCCGTGCCTAGAGACAACTGGTCTGATAAGTCATCCTTGTTTTGTTCTTTATCTTTTCGTAGAAGATTTTATTTATTTTTGGGAGCTGCCTTATTATAATTATCTTAGTGTGCCATTATATTACTTGAGATGTATGAGTATATATTATTTGAAATATTATATATATTAATTTTACATGTGTTTATTTTGTAACCTGGAGAAAAAATTACTATTTCTTATATGGTACGTACTGATGAGGCCCCCTAGTTGAACGCTTTTTGATACAGGGTTTTACTCTCAATGTCCCCTAGACAACAACGTATTTTATTGACCTTGTAGTTCAACGAGCGGTGTGAACAAGACCTAACAGCTGTATCTCAAATTCACTCTCTGTGCTACTATCATCCATCATCTGTGCAGAGTATTTATCAATGTCAGAGTAATCAATATCACTTTCCTCACCATCAGAAAACAATTCACTAGTTATTGAATCTTGAGTCAATTGCATGGTGGATGCCCGGGAGGCGTTTGGCTATGCGCTCGCCATGGTGACTGTTGGGTAACTGAGGCCTGCCATTCACTGATGGTGGAGCTGTATTTTTTCAAAATGGCGGCTGTTTACTATAGCCACTGGGCAGCGTATAAGGACCTCCCCTACCCCGCTGGCCCCCCCTCCCCATCCGGCCCGTTGGCGTCGTGAGGGGGATTGGTGGACGGCTGCCGGAGTGTGATGCTCCGTGGGGCAGTCTTCTGTCCTTTTCTGGCCTTGCACTCTTGCTGCTGTCTTCTCTAATTGTGCCGGATCGCTTTTCCTTTTCCTTATGTTTCGTTTTTCTCCCCCTCTTCTCCTATCTGCTTGTCGTTTCCTGCCGACCTTTTGCTTGTTTTGGATTATTTCTTTGGACTTCTTCTATTTTGACGCCCGGGTGCTTGAGGAGGCATACTCTTGCACCCGTAGAACTGTAGTACCCAACGTCTCGAGCGAGGGGAACCTTTTATTGTCAATCCCCCTTTCGTCGCTGAACCTGATCTCAACGGACTGACGGTTCTTAAGGTGGCGTTTGTGGGGCGTATACTCACGACGCACCCCAAGGGGGCCCCAACATGATCGGCGATAGCTTCCTCTTGGGTGTCCTGCCTCTAATTGTGGCTCCATGGTGGGTATGGGGGCACATTCGTGGATGAATTTATCACTTTTCGTCTCTAGTCGTTGAATGTTTCCGTTGTGCCCTCTCAGGCTCGTGGGGCGGGCGACCAAGCCCCCGAGTCGGCCTGTATTGGAAGACCAGGCTCTGTAGCTCCCGCTGCGTTGGGCCCCGACCTTGCTCCTCCTTTGACCGTCCTGACTTCTTCCCCCAGCTCCCCTCCCTCCTCTGTGGTTGGGTCGAGCCTCCAGCCCCTGGTGGTGACCACTTCTTCCCCTGGTGCGGCTAAGTCTGTGGTTGGGTCGAGCCTCCAGCCCCTGGTGGTGACCACTTCTTCCCCTGGTGCGGCTAAGTCTCTCGTTGTGACTACTCCGCCTTTTGACCCCTCTCTCTCTAGGGGTTCTCAACGCCGTTCGCGCCCCAGCGACACTCGCTCGATTCCTTCCCGTGCTGATGCGTATTAGGCCTTGTTTGGTCCTGCTTCATGGGCCAAATACTTTGATCTCCTCCCTCTTGATTCTGCGCCTCCTGACGATTTCTCCCTCCATCGGCATCTTGTAGATTCCGTGGATGCGTCTGTTACTTTCAACCCCACTCGTCTCGGTACATGTGTCGTTGCTGCTCCTTCTCAGGATGCAGCTTCCCGCTTGGCTGCCTTATCTTGCCTTGGCGAGATCCCTGTTCGGGTCTCCAAGAACGTTCAGATGAAGGCCAGTGTTGGCACTATTCTCCTCCCACCCCATGTTGCAACCGGTGTTCGGAATCTGCAGGATTGCCACGATGATATTCGGCATATTCTTGATGCCCAAGGCCATTCTGTCCTCCAGGTTGACTCGTTTACTCGTCCCCCTCGTGGTCGTCGCCGTCAACCCCTTCGCGTTGTGAAGATCACCTTTGATGGTAGGACCCTTCCATCCTCTGTCATTCTTGCTGGTGCTAGGTGCTCTGTCCAGGAGTATATTCCTTCTCCTCGACTTTGTAACAAGTGCTGGAGGTTTGGGCATGGTGCCCTCCGCTGCTCTGGGACTGTCTTTCTCTGTCCTTTGTGTGGGAGTGAAGGTCCCTCTAAGTCGGAGTGCACTTCTCCCAAAGCTCGCTACCTCAACTGCGGTGAGGCCCATCCTACCTTCTCCCGTGCCTGTGTCCATTACAAGCTTGAGGCAGCCGTCCTCAACCTGAAGCACCGGGAGCGTTTATCTTTTCCTGAGGCGAGGCGCCAGGTTCGCCGGCTCCCGCCTTATACTAACATCTCTTATGCTCGCGTGTTGCGCTCTTCCTCTCCTCGTACTTCCCCCCTTCCTCAGACTCACAACCGTTTCCGGGCCTTGGACCCTGATACGTCCACTGCCCCCTCCTCAGTCCCTTTGTGTTCTGTCCCGAGGGGTCCCCTTCCTGGTCGTCTGTCTGGGGTTCCCCTTCTTTCTACCCGGTCTATCATGTCTCCTGTGTCTTCTTCCTCGTCCCCCTCCGATCCTCCTTCCCATCCTCTTCCTCCATCTATCGGCTCTCCCCGCCGCCTGTCGGTGCAGGCGGATGTCCATCGCTCTCCTAACGGCCGTCGTGTGTGCTCTCGTTCAGCTTCTCCTGTTGAGACACTGGAATCCGTTGCCTGGTACGTAGTAGCTGGGACACCAGTCTCTTTAAGTCAGAAGCATAAGCCTGGCTCCTCTCCTTCCTCCTCCCCGGCGGGTAAGAAGGCTTCGCTTTCTTCCTCAGCTCCTACTTCTGGCTCTGTTGCTCCTTCGCCTCCCGTTTCAGTGATTGCGCCCCCTGTTCCTGCTATGGAGGTTTCTTTGGCCCCTGCTTTCCTTTCGGTTGCTGCTCTTGCTGGGGTGCGCTCCCCTCTTTCTACTGCCCCTCTTCCTGCTGCTATCCTTGACTGCTCCTCTCCGTGTCTCCTCCTCTTCCTCCTCCTCCTCCTCCTCCTCCTCCTCCTCCTCCTCCGGACCCCGCCCGCCCACCTCTGATCTGTTCTCCCTTTTCCTTCCCTCCGTCTTTGCTCAGTTTACCCATACCCCCTAACCCTGACTTTGCTGACCCTGATCCCGACCCTGATATTCTTTAACGTGCTCTGTTGCTCTTTCGCCTTTGTTTCTTCCTTGTTCTCTGTTTTTGTCCTTTCTCTTCTCGTCGTTGTCCATTCTTCAATGGAACGTTCGAGGTTATTACGCCAATTTCCTCGAACTCCAACTTCTGATTTTGCGGTTTTCGCCCCTTTGTGTCTGTCTCCAGGAGCCGATGCTTGGTGCTCGTCCTGGTCGTTTTCGTGGCTATTCCTTTCTCTCCCCCCCCCCCAGCCTTTGCTGGGGCTTCTAATTCTTCTGCTCTCTTGATTCGTGCTGATGTTCCCTTTGTTCCTTTACTTTTTCCTTCGCCTCTCCATTGTTCTGCTGCTCGTATCTTTGTGGGGAAATGGTACACAGTTTGTTCCATTTATCTCCCCCCGAGTGTCCCGCTCTCTCTTCCTGATTTGAAACACCTCCTAGACTCGTTTCCGGAGCCTGTGCTCCTGCTGGGTGACTTCAATTGTCGTCATTCTCTTTGGGGTGACGTTCTGACGAATACCCGGGGTCGCCTTCTTGAGCCGTTTCTCCTCTCTTCTTCCCTGTCTCTTCTGAATTCTGGTGAGCCCACTCATTTGGACTCTCGGACTCGCACCCATTCTTGTCTTGATCTTTCTCTCTGCTCTTCTTCTCTTTACTTAGATTTCACGTGGCAGGTTCTTGATGACCTCCATGGAAGTGATCATTTCCCCATCCTTGTTTCCTTTTTTTCTTTTCGCCCTTCCCTCTCTTTCCCTAGGTGGCAGTTTGCTAAGGCGGACCGGACCCTATTTACCCTCAGTGCTGCTCTCTCTGACCTCTCCCTTCTGCCTCTCTCTCACGCTCTCCTCCTTTTTCATGACACTGTCTTCAACGCTGCCATTCCGCTCTATTCCTCGCTCTTCCTCTCGGGGTCCACGGAAGTGCGTTCCCTGGTGGAATGCAGACTGTGCTCGGGCTGTCCGCTGTAAGCGTGCAGCCTGGAAGAGTCACTGCCGTAGGCAGACAACCGATTCTTTTCTTTTCTTTCGGAAAGCGAGTGCGGTGGCCCGTAGGGCCATCCGTACGGCTAAACGTGAATGTTGGGCATCTTATGTCTCAACAATTACGTCCGAAACCCCTCTAATTCAGATCTGGAAGCCTATCCGCAAGATAGCGGGTAAGTTCGTTCCCGATGTTTCACCGGTCCTTCATCTCCATGATACTCTTGTGGCTGACCCGTTGCAGGTCGCTTCCGAACTGGGTTCCCACTTTTCTTCTGTTAGCTCTGGTCTTCATCTTCCCCAATCTTTCCTTCTTCGTAAACCTGTCCTTGAGTCTCGTCCTTTAGATTTCTGCACTCATCTTCAGCTTCCCTATAATGATCCCTTCTCTCTCTCTGAACTTCGTTCTGCCCTGGCTCTCTGCAGTTCTACGGCGGCGGGCTCCGATGGTATTCATTATGAGATGCTTTGCCATCTCCCTCCGTGCACGTCTCAGTATTTACTGAGTCTGTATAATCGGATCTGGGAGTCGTCGTCAGTCCCCGAGGACTGGCTCGATGTCGTTGTCCTCCCTGTTCGCAAACCGGGGTCTCTGGGTACTTCCCCTAAGGACTTTCGCCCTATTGCTCTCACAAGTTGTGTCTGCAAACTCTTTGAACGTATGGTTAACGTTCGTCTGATGTGGTTCCTGGAACACCATCACCTCCTCTCCCCTTCTCAATTTGGTTTCCGAAAGTGTCGCAGCACGACAGATGTCCTGGTGAACTTGGAAGTCTATATTCGTACTGCTTTTGCTGCGAAGACCTCCGTTGTTGGCGTCCATTTTGACCTGGAAAAGGCTTACGACACCACTTGGCGATATCATATTCTATCTCAACCTCATTCTTATGGCCTTCGTGGTCATCTCCCTCTCTTTCTCCGCAGCTTCCTCTCTCGTCGTTCCTTTCGGGTGCGCCTTGGTACCGCTCTCTCTGCCTCTTTTCAGCAATACGAAGGTGTGCCCCAGGGTAGTGTTCTGAGCACTACTCTTCTTCTGGGTGCCCTCAATGGTCTTCTTTCCTCTCTTCCTTCTGGTGTCTTCTCCGCTCTCTATGTCGATGATCTTACCCTTTGCTGTCAGGGTGATGATTCGCCTCTCCTTCAGCGCCGGCTTCAACTTGCAATTGATGCCGTGTCATCTTGGGCCACCGATCATGGCTTCAAGTTCTCTACTTCTAAGACTTTTGCCATGACTTTTACGCGGAAACGGGTCGTTCTTCGTCCCTCTTTGTCACTTTATGGTCATCCCGTTGAATACAAAGATTCCGCAAAGCTTTTGGGGTTATTCCTTGACTCTCGTTTGTCTTGGTCTCCCCATATCTCCTACCTCCGTGTTGAGTGCTCTAAGGCCCTTACCCTCCTTCGGGTCTTGTCCCATACTTCTTGGGGGGCAGATAGGCGCACTCTCCTTGCTTTACATTCCTCTCTCGTCCTGTCTAAGCTCGATTATGGTTGCCCTGCTTACTCGTCTGCTTCTCCTTCTACTCTTCGCCGTCTTGATGCTTTGCACCATACTGGGTTGCGCCTCAGTTCTGGTGCCTTTCGTTCGACTCCTGTCCTCAGCTTGTATGTTGACACTGGCTTCCTGTCTCTCCAGGACCGCCGTGATCGCTACTGTCTTCGCTATCTTGCGCGGTCCTTGCAACATCCTTCCTCTCGCCTCTGTCGAGCTTTGACTTTTACCCCTCCTGCGGTTCCTGTTTCTCTTCACCACCTCCCTCTTTCTGTCCGGTTATCTCGCCTACAGGATTTTCTTTCCGTTCGTATTTCTAATGTTTCTCCTCGTGTTGTTCCTTCTTTGCCCCCGTGGAGAGTCCCTCTTCCGCGGTTTTGTACATCCTTGACCCGTATCACTAAAGCTTTTACCCCTCCTACGGTTCTAAAACGCCTTTTCCTGAGCACTTTTCTTCTCACTCCCGCTCCGTTTCTGTCTTCACCGATGGGTCTAAGTCTGCGGATGGTGTTGGCTACTCTGTTGTTTTTCCTGATCGCACTTATATGTGTCGCTTACCTCCAGAGACTAGCATCTTTACAGCGGAGCTTTATGCTATTCTCTATGCTCTTCGTCTCCTGCTTTCTCGTTGTCAGTCCTCCTTTGTAGATATTGTTGACTCTCGTAGTGCCCTCATGGCTCTCGGGTCCTTTAATCCGGTTCATCCAGTAGTTGTCGAGATCCAGCATTGGCTGTTTCTTGTTCACAGTAAATTTAAGTTGGTTGAGTTTTGTTGGGTTCCCAGCCATATTGGTGTGTCTTTAAATGAGCGTGCGGATGCTGCCACCAAGGAAGCTGTCCGCTCTTGTCCCATCTCTCGTAAAGGTATTCCATATTCCGACTTTTACCCGGTTAGCCATTCCTCCGTCCTTACCCGTTGGCAGGCTTCTTGGTCGTCTGTTACTGGTAACAAACTACGTACTCTTAAATGTTGTGTTTCCTCGTGGCCGTCCTCCTACCACCGTAACCGGCGTTGGGAAACGGCTCTGGCGAGGTTGCGTATTGGCCATACTCGTTTAACCCATGGTCACTTGATGGAGCGCCGCCCTGCTCCTTATTGTCCTAGTTGCATTGTCCCTCTTACGGTCGTGCATGTCCTTCTTGAATGTTCTGTCTTCCAGGACGAGCGTGTGTCTTGCTTTCCGACCGCCCCTCGCGGTCACCTGTCCCTCAATAGAATTCTTGGTGACTCGGATACTTTTGATATCGTTCGCCTTATGCGTTTTTGTTCCCGTATTGGCATCCTTGGTGATATTTAGCGCCCTCTGATTATTCTGCACATTTGATGGTGCTACATAGCCTTCCCGGTTTGGTGCCTTCTTTTGATAATTACTTACTTACTTACCCCGCTGGCCATTCAAATCTTGCAACACGTCATATGACATGATGCACAATTTGGCGTATGTTACTCAACACATCACATGACATGCTGCAAGGTTTGCAATAACTTAAACTGTGCAAAATGTCATATGACGTGTTGCACAGTTTAAGGGCTAGAGAGACTGTTGAAGTGTTTTCATATTGTTACTGACTTTCATTGGAGTGTTGTCATTTATATAATAATGAAGATATTTTAAGGTCGTTGCTTTGTAGCTTTAGTTTTAGTAAACTGAATAATTTAAATAGAGTGTTTGCTTTTTCCTCCTTCTTCATCTCTCTGTATGTTTGTCAGAGGTTTAATGAGAACTAAAACAATATTTAATAAGTAAAGGACTAGAACGAATATGCCACTGTGACAAGAAGAATTCTAGCCTAAAGTGAGTACAAATTGGCCACCTATAAACATGGTACCTGTGTGGTGTGCAGGCCGACCGAGTGAAGTGTCTTCATGTCTACGAGCACTTTGAATGACGACACGGGAGCGGTCGATTTACCTTACTTTTTTTTTCTTTTTATTGTTAAAACAAAGTAAAACAGCGTACATGCAACCATATAAGCAGTAAAGCATAGAATTACAAAGAACATTGAAAGACATAAAATAACACAGAGCAACATAACAGAAAAGGGAAAACAAAGAACAAAAAAAACATATAAAGTACATGAACTACACATAAAAAGAGCTTGTCAAAACAGTACAAGCAGTGATCCATAAAGCACAAACAAACATGAGAACAACAGAAAGAAACATAAAACAAAAAAATACAAATAAGCGTACAACAGAAAACAAAAAAAACTCAGAATAACATGGTACAAAATAATACAAATCTAGTAACAAGCCAGCCTGAAAGGCCACACAAGCAATACTACAAGCCAAGACAGACAGGAAGTTCATAACCGGAACACGCAGGAACCGGCAAACAAACACACACACAAACAGCCCTAGAACCAACATAAGCAACAGAACACAACACACAGCACAGCCAAAAAAAGTGCACTCAGAACAAATACACAAACACACCGCCCAACAGGGCGAAACCAAACACGGAGACAAACCAGACATAGAACCGCAGACACGGTAAGAAAATAAACAGAGTACCCAAATAAACACAGGCGCTAACGATACTTGTCTGGAAACTCCTTGGCTGGGAAGCGCAAGCAGTACGCCTCCCAGACCAGCTGGACGTCCTCTGACACTTGTCTACCAGGAGACGCACAAGGCCGAGGCATCCAATCAGGCACCCCATAAATAAACCCCTTCAACCTCGGTACCCAAATAGTCGACGAGCACCACGGGCCCTCACGCACCCGGTCGTCCCAAACGAGGTTCAAAACCCGTGACTTAGGGACCACGCCCCCGTCGGCCGCGAGCACAGGGAGGGGGTCCACACTAGGTGGTTTCGCACTGGTATCGGCACTGGGAGGTTCTTCGGGCGCCGCACAGGGCTCCGTACCAACCGGCGCACGAGGCTTCTCACGAGGCCTCTCACGAGGCTTCACACGAGGCTGCACACTAGGGGAACCCGCAGAGGACACAGACGAGTCGGGGCCCCCTACACCGAGCAGATGAGCAGAGGCACCTCGGCGCACATCCTTCCGTAAGACCACGACGAGGTCCCGTGCGGCAGGAGCAACCTCCCACCGAGGGGAGTCATCAGCAGTAGGTATAGGGGGCGATTCCGGAGGCAGCACAGAGCCCCCCACAGCACCGCCAACCACGACAGGAGACGTCGGAACAACGTATTCTTCCACCTCCACCCAAGGCACCCCACGAAGGGGGGACACACTCCGGACCCGCCTCGAGCGCTTGGAGACAGGCTGCCGGTCATCCAAGCTATCACCCCGATCATCCCGTAACACAGTAGAACACTCCAATGGACGCGCTTTCAAGGCCCGGCCCCTAAGAACCGCAGCCTCCACGACCGGGGGCACTGGACCACACACCACAGGAGACTCCCCGCCGCTAACATCCAAAGGAACAGGAGACGCCACATGTAGGGACGGAGCAGGCACGGGCGGCTGAGACGGAGCGGGCAGGGGCGACAGGGGCAGGGACGTCGAAGGCGGGGAAGCCGGTGACGGGGCAGAGGCCGCCACAACCCCTACGTCAACATCCACACCACCATATAACACCGGGGTCGAAACCAACAGGGAAGCAACATCCTGACCATCACGGGGCGACAGGTCCGAGGCCGAAAACGGGGGAAAATCCTCCTCCTGGAAAAGGTTGACAGGGGTGACCCAGCGCTCCTCACACCCGGCGGCTAGGTGACCCGGCAGGCCGCACCGGAAACTAGTCCGAGGTTGTCCTGCGTGAAAAACACGAATCGGGAACCCTAACAGCATGATGGAGGACGGCACAGAACCCCGGAGGCGCATGGCGAGAGTGCGGGTCCAACACGGAACCCCCTTCCATCTCCCGGTAGGGACAGCATTCATCCTCACATGTAGAACCCGCCCAAACTGGGCAAAGTACCTACGTAGAAGATCCTCAGGGAACTCAAAAGGCATCCCAAGCACAGCCACATACGTCGTGGCTCCACAACGGTCGGATAGGGTTACCGACCCACCATCCCCAGGAAGATCGAATGAGCGCCCATCATAGCGCGTGACGATATCTTGATAAATCGCCGGAGAGTTGAACTTGACTATCGCCCGCCGGCCGGCGAGCAGCTGCACACCACATACAGACTCCACTGGGACACTTAACATATCAATCATTACCACCTCCACAGCGTGGTACGAAGCAATCCCAGAAAACTCTAGGCCAATGGAGGCCTGCCTGGAGACACGGGGCACAGGCTCCCCCATGATCGCAGACCGTCACGGCCCCAAGGGCCCCCTCAGCAATAACACGGTACACAAGCCACGTCAGCAGCGACACCAGGTCCTCACTCCTCGCCGGGTCAACAACAACTTGGCTTACCTTACTTGCCACGAGGGCAAGGCCGGGTTCAGGGAAACTATAACCCCGTGGGCGACTAAGGTGGTCCCCCTGGGTAGACAGTGGCATCCAGGAAGGGGAGAGTAAGACCCGAGAGGAGTGCTAGAGCAAGTGTGATGCGGGACTAACGGACTGCTATATGCCAAACTATTATTATCTCATTCAACATACTCTAAGCTCCCAACACAGGTATTTTCCAGTGCGCCCCAGTAAGGCCGGCATCAATATGGTATATTCCCGTGAGACTCAGCAAGGCAGACATCAATATAGTATGTTCCAGTGAGCCCCAGCAAGGCAGACATCAATACGGTATGTTTCAGCGTGCCCAAGGAATGCAGACATCAATACGGTATCTACCAGTGAGCCTAAGCAAAGCAGGCATCAATACTGTATCTTGCAATGAGCCCAAGGAAAGCAGACATCAATAAGGTATCATCCAGTGAGCCCCAACAAGGCAGACATCATTGCGGCATCTTCCAGTGAGCCCAAGGAAGGCAAACATCAATACAGTATCTTCCAGTGAGCGCCAGCAAGGCAGGCCTCAATAGAGTATCTTCCAGTGAGCCCCAGCAAGGCACACATCAAAACGATAACTTCCAGAGAGCCCCAGCAAGGCAGACATCAATACGGCATTTTCCAGTGAGCCCAAGGAAGGCAGACATCAATACGGTGTCTTCCAATGAGCCTCAGCAAGGCAGGCCTCAATTCGGTACCTTCCAGTGAACCCCATTAAGGCAGACATTAATAGGGCATCTTGCAGTGAGCCATAGCAAGGCACACATCAAAACGATGTCTTCCAGAGAGCCCCAGCAAGGCAGGCCTCAATTCGGTATCTTTCACTGAGCCTCAGGAAGGCAGACATCAATAGGGTATCTTCCAGTGAGCCAAAGTAAGGTAGGCCTCAATACGGTATTTTCAAGTGAGCCCCAACAAGGCACACATCAAAACGATATCTTCCAGAGAGCCCCAGCAAGGCAGGCATCAATACAGTATTTTCCAGTGAGCACCAACATGGCAGGCATCAATACGGTATCCTCAAGTGAGCCCCAGCAAGGTAGACATCAATATGGTATCCTCAAATCTCTCTGACATGTCTATACGCAACATGTGTAAATGGTCACAATAAAGACGCAAATTATCCTCGTTAAGCTCCCTTTTCTTTTCTTTTCTAGTTCTCATTAGCTGAGATAAGAGTTCATCTCGCAAAGGAGAATTCTCCGCTTGAAAATGTACAATTTTGAAATAGACGTAGAGATTATCTCTTAATCTTAGCAAACTTTACCTCATTTTCCTGCAACTGCATATTTATCTAAATAAACTTAGTAAATATGTCTGATAAAACAACAGCAGACATAATCGTTCTTAGTTTAAAGGTGGGGACAGTATCTGTTTTAAAATACTCGACTACAGCGTTGGAAAGTTCGCAAAAGCATCGTAACAGTTGCCTTTTAACAGCAACCGAACTTCAGTATGAAATAGAAAACATTATAAATTGTTATCATACTTAGCACCAAGCATCCTGAAAAGTCGGTCATTGAGAGCGTGAGCTTTACTGGTATTACCTGAAATAAGCAGTGTGCAATTAGTTGTGCAAGCAGTCATTAAGTTTTTTTGCAACCAGATGTTGGTGATGAATGAATCAATGAGTGTTAAAGATATTCGATTAGGTTAGGTTAAGTTAGGATAGGTTCCTCAATGAATAAGAGGAACTTATTGCCTTTCAAATAAGCAACAAAACCAGGACAGCGAGCAGGCACTGCAGGCGTGCATCATTTGCACAAGCAAGTATGTAAGTAAGTGACATTTAATGTTATTTATTGACCTGGTCAGCGACTCGAAATACTGACTATTTTAGCGTCCGTTCCTGGTTGGCTTACAAATAACGATTCGTTGGTCAAACTTTAATTTTTTATAAGGCGCACATAAGCGAGAAGCAAAGATTCATTGGCCAGTAAAGTCGACTCATCCAGCTGTGATGCACATTATGCTGTTTTTAGTTTGCTGGACAAAATGGTTTCTGCATTCTTCGCCTATTCAGCTATGAGTCCTTGACCAGTATTACAACAGAGAGGAATTGTCTTAATTCTATCGTGCAGTGAATTATGGGAAGCCGTACTGAAACTCTTACTGCAGGCAGGATGAGCTCTTCGCGCATAGTGTCTGGCTTGCCAACCTTAGCAATTACAGTGAAATGTTGCATGATGCAAGAAAACCATCCCTGCTTCACTGCAAGTAACTAGAAAACATGTTTGAGAGTGTTGGGCAATTTTGAAATTTATCTCGAACGAATGGATAGAAGTATAATTTTTTCTCTACCTTGTCAGCGTGCTCTTTCTCAAATGCTCTGTCAATCTGGAAGACTTCACTCTCCTGTTAGAGAAAACCCTCTCCCATGTTATACACATTGGAAGAAGTTGGGATGCTCGGTGCTTGAATAAATCCATATTTCAGAAATTCCACATACTATTGTTGACATATATTCTTTGATTTGTTTACTTTTCCCATTGTTTCTATTAAATTAGGAATCTATATAGAATTATTAAAAGAAAGTTATGAATTCCAAGTAAAAGGAAAAATGAAAAGAAAACCTGTGCAGAGAAATAACAGGAAGTCTTTTTGGCGAATGAAGTTTTAATCTTAAAATAAAAAAGCAACAATATTATTTAAAATGTTTTGATGCGCACTGAATGGAAAAACAAAACAAAAAACAAGCATGAGCGTATACACATATGCATGTACGTAGAACCCGGGTCACACACGTAATACGAAACGCTAACATACATACATGACGGTCCATCCTGGACCAATATTGGTACGTCCTGGACCGTTATTGGTCCGTCCTGGACCATTATTGGTCCATCCTGAACCGTTATTGGTCCGTACTGGACCATTATTGGTCCATCCTGGACCATTATTGGTCCGTCCTGGACCATTATTGGTCCGTCCTGAAACATTATTGGTCCATCCTGGACCATTATTAGTCCATCCTGGAACATTATTGGTCTGTCCTGGACCATTATTGGTCCGTCCTGGACCATTATGGGTCTGTCCTGGATGTTATAATGTCGTGTGATGGCCAGAGATAGAGATGCAGGAAAATATATCAAGTAGTAGCATGAGATGAAAGATATGAATAGGATGAAAGGTAAGAATAGGATAAAAGGTAAAAATAGGACGAAAGGTACGAATAAGAGTAACGCAAGAACAAGAGAAAAGTAAAAACAAGAGGAACGTAAGAACGAGTAACGTAAGAACAAGAGTAATGTAGGAGTAAGAGGAACGTAAGAATAAGAGCAATATAAGATTAGAAGGAACGTAAGAATAACAGGAACCTAAGAATAAGAGGAACGTAAGAATAAGAATAACAAAATAATAAGAGGAATGTAAGAATAAGATAAAAGGATCCAATAAAAAATGAGTTTGAATAAGAAAATACAATAAAACTCGACAAGCGCCTCCTAATAATACCTGATCAACCAGGCTGTGGCATGTATATGAGGCTGTGAGCAGCTGCATCGAACAACATGGCTGATCAGACCTGCAACCAGGCTGCCTGGCCAGAGACCGGGCCGCGGGGATACTAATCCTCGAAATCTCCAACAAGTTTACTGTTATGGTTTACTGTACAGTATACATGTCATGACACAGTGCACATGGTATGGTTTACTGCACAGTGCATATGTTATGGTTTAATGTACAGTGCACACGCTATCGTTTACTGTACTGTACACATGGCATGTTTTACTGCACAGTGCATATGTTATGATTTACTGCACAGTGCACATGTCATAGTTTACTGCACAGTGTAGTGTACATGTCATTGTTTACTGCACAGTGCACATGTGGTTTACTGCACAGTGCACATGTCGTGGTTTACTGCACAGTGCATATGTTACAGTTTACTGTACAGTGCAAATGTCATGGTTTACTGCACAGTGCAAATGTCATGGTTTACTGCACAGTGCACATGTCATAGTTTACTGCACAGTTCACATTTCATGGTTTACTGCACAGTGCATATGTCGTGGTTTACTGCACACTCCACATCTCACGGTTTACTGCACATTGCACGTGTAGTTTACTGCACAGTTCACATGTGATGGTTTACTACACAGTGCATATGTCATGGTTTACTGCACAGAGCACATGTCACGGTTTACTACACAGTGCACATGTCACGGTGTACTGCACGGCGCACATGTCATGATTTTCTGTACAGTGCACATGGTATTGTTTACTATACATTGCCCAGGTCATGTTTTACTGCACATTGTACATGTTATTGTTTACTGCACAGTTCCCAGGTCATGGTTTACTGCTCAGTAAACATATCATGGTTTACTGCACATTGCACATGTTATTGTTTATTGCACAGTGCACATGTGGTTTACCGCAGAGTGCACATGTTGTGGTTTACCGCAGAGTGCACATGTCATGGCCTACTGCACAGTGTACATGTTATGGTTTACTGCACAGTGCACATGGCATGGTTTACTGCATAGTGAACATGTCATGGTTTCTGGGCCGTGCACATGTTTTTGTTTACTGCACAGTGCACATATTATGGTTTACTGCCCAGAGCACATGTGGTGGTTTACGGAACAGTGCACATATCATGGTTTACTGAACAATGCACATGTTTTCTTTACTGCACAGTTCACATGTTAAGGATTACTGAACAGTGCACACGTTATGGTTAACTGGACAGTGAACATGTTATGGTTTACAGCACAGTACATATGTCATGGTTTCTAGATAGTGCACATGTTATGGTTTACTATTCAGTGCCCATGTCATGGTTTCTGGACAATGCACATGTTATGGTTTACTGCACAGTGCCCTTGTCATAGATTACCACACAGTGCACATGTCATGGTTTACGGCACAGTGCACATGTCATGGTTTACTGCACAGTTCACGTGTCATAGTTTACTGCATTGTGCACATGTCATGGTTTACTGCACATGTCATTGTTTACTACACAGTTCACATGCCATGGTTTACTACACAGTGCACATGTCATGGTTTACTGCACAGTGCACATGCTACAGTTTACTGCACAGTGCACATGTCATAGTTTACTGTATAGTGCACATTTTATGGTTTAGTGCACATGCTATAGTATACTGCACTGTTCACGTGTCATGGTTTCCTGCACAGTGCACATGTAGTGGTTTAGTTCACATGTCATGGTTTACTGCACAATGCAAATGTCACGATTTCCAGCACATTGCACATGTTATGGTTTATTGTGCAGTGCACATGTTAGGGGTTTATTGCACAGTGCACTTGTTATGGTTTACTGCACAGTGCACATGTTTTGGTTTACTGCACATGTTATGGTTTACTGCACACTGTTCATGTTATGGTTTATTGCACAGTGCACATGCCATGGTTTACTGCAGAGTGCCAGTGCACATGCCATGGTTTACTGCACAGTGCACCGGCCATGGTTTACTGCACAGTGCAATTTTCGTGGTGTACTGCACATGTTTTTGTTTACTGTCCATTACACATGTTATGGTTTACTGCACAGTGCGAATGTTATGGTTTACTGCACAGTGCACATGTCGTGGTTTACTGGACAGTGCACATGTGGTTTACTGCACAGTGCACTTGTGGTTTACTGGACAGTATACATGTGGTTTACTGCACATAGCAAATGTCGTGGTTTACTGCAGAGTGCACATGTCGTGGTTTAAGGCACAGTGCACGTCATGGTTTACAGCACAGTGCACATGTCGTTGTTTACTGGACTGTGCACATGTCTTGGTTTACTGGACAGTACACTTGTTATGGTTTACTGCACAGTGCACATGTCATCGTTTACTGCACAGAGCACATGTTATGGTTTACTGCACAGTGCACATGTCGTGGTTTACTGCACAGTGCACATGTCGTGGTTTACTGCACAATTCAAGTTATATTTCACTAATTATTAGTAATAAAAAGAATGCTTAAAAATATATAAAAAAACAGTTTTTACATAATAACTTACCCATTGATGAGTCTTTAAAGTTGTAATTCACGAACGCTTTCTCTCGAAGCTTGATAAAAATGGGTATGAAGTTATTATAATTATAAATTATAATAAATGTATAATTTATAATAATATTTATTGAACATCGTAGTTCATGCAGCCTAAATTGTTTTGCATAGTTAGCCTAAATGAAGTTATAACTTAAAGGTTTTGTACTTTTTTCGGACAAGAACAAGAAGCGCTGGACCTTCAGTCCAGTCCATGTAAAATTGTAAAAGTTTTGTAAGTGGTCATAAATTGTGAGACGCCGAGCAAAGTTTGCACTTATGATGCACTTTAAAGTGCATCATACTCTTGGTATCTTGACCAGTTTTTAATGATATTTAAATGTTATATCTTGACATTATTATTATTATTATTATTATTATTATTATTATTATTATTATTATTATTATTATTATTATTATTATTATTATTATTATTATTATTATTACTAGTTGTACCCGGCCACAGCAACCTATCCCTGTCTCTCAGTCCTCCCAACCATTGCCCCCCTCCCCTGTCCCCTCGTCCTCCCAACCATTCCTCACTCCCTCGTCCCTTTTTCCTCCCCCTTCATCCTCCACTCCAACATCCCCTCGTCCTCCTAACCATTCCCCACACCACCATCCCATTGTGGTCCCCCCACTATCTCCCACTCCCCTGTACCCTAGTCCTCCGTACCATTCCCCCCTCCCCCGTACCCTCGTCCTCCCCACTATCACCCACTCCCCTTGTCCTCCCAACCATTCTTCATTCCCCTCGTCCCCACCATCCCCAACTCCCCTGTCCCCTTGTCCTCCCCAACCATTACCCCCTCCCCTGTCCCCTCGTACTTCCCACCAACCCCCACTCCTATCCACCCTTGTCCTTCCCACAATTCCTCACTCCCTCGTCTGATGATCAAATGATCTGCTATTCCCATCAGAAAATTGAGAACATCAAATGATCTGGGGCTAGATTCACGAAGAAGTTATGCAAACACATACGAACCTGTACATCTTTTCTCAATATTTGGCAGCTTTGTTTACAATTATCAAACAGTTAATGAGCTCCAAAGCACCAGGAGGCTGTTTATAACAATAACAACAGTTGATTGGCAAGTTTTCATGCTTGTAAACTGTTTAATAAATGTAACCAAAGCCATTAAAGATTGAGAAACGATGTACACGTTCGTAAGTACTTGCATAGCTCCTTCGTGAATCTGGTGTTGTAATCCACAAGTTAGTAGGAATTATTAGCTAGAGGATCATTACTACAACACTTAACGAATGATGATTGGAAGTACATGTAAGTAGACAGACTATGGATCACATATCTAAGAAAGGTCAATGGATTAAGACCGAAGCTGTTTAGCCAAATTAATAATTCCTGGAAAGAGGAATTATTCTCTGTCAGGCTTCTAGGATCAAGGTTACCGCTCTAGGGATAAGGTTAATCGGATTATACCTTCCTTGAGAGGCGGGGTGAAATGTTTGAGGCCATGGCTGACTGGAGCAGTCTTGTTGTGGGAGTTGAACTGGGAAGTCCTCCGAGGTCTCCGTTTGTGGCAGCAGCGAAGTGTAGCAGACAGCTATGCGAGAACCTGGTGTGATCTTAGTGACGAAGTTAAGTCTGCAGTATGTGAATATTGAATGAAAGACTAACCGGGTGTGGAGCGTTGTAGTAATCATTCCGTATTAGGGACTTAGGCGGAAGTTACGAGTGCAAGTGGTGACCGCGGAGGTCAAGTGGTCTATGGGTATTGGAAGTGTATTTACCTAATAGAGTATGTTAATATGTTATTATTTGTCAGAGTCTATTCTTTGTAATTAAATGACAATACCCGACGGCCTTTAAAGACCTTCCATGTGTCCCTTTATAGTGTTCCGGGTTTGGTTGGTGAGGGAATGTTAGGGAATTGGTAGACGACATATTTGGTGGCAGCGCAAACAGGTTTTGGAACACTTTGCGAGATGAAGGAAGTGTGGTTCGGGTTTAGTTGGTGAGGGAATGTTCGGGAAATGGTAGACGTCGGGTTGTGGTGAGAATGGTGGTTACTAGACTGAGGAAAGAAGGGTCAGGTGAGACCAGGTCAGAGGACTTAGTTAATTAAAGGGACTAGGCCATTGTGGGGCACATGTGGGGTTTATTTCTTTCTTTCCAGATTCCCGCAACGAGAGACGGTTAAGAGGCACGTCTGGACCACTGAAGCATCGGGATTCAAAACAAGCGCAGTGTTCGTACTGCGGATTATACAGTGTTCGTAGTGCGGATTATACAGTGTTCGTAGTGCGGATTATACAGCGTGGCGAGGTAAACTAGCGCGGGTGAATGTGGGCCATGTGCGGGCCAAGCGATGGGTGGGCCAAGCGAGCCGCACCTGGAGTTTGTTTTATATCGTTGGTAAGGTGGTAATAGTGAGAAACCGTTGCTAAGGACAAATCAAGCGTGAAAACTACGTAATTTGAAGTTAATTAAATTTCATGTAAAGTGTAAATCGAATATTTTAAAGATAATAAAATATTGAGCGATTTTTGGTGTTGTCAGACGAAGATACAAAAAATAAGCGTAGTGAATTATGGACGCCTTGGCATAGCGAGCGACGCATAATTTGATGTCTGGGGTTCGCCGTCTAGTGTACCCTGGAGAGGGCCATGGAGATTTTTAGTGGGTGCAGGTAGCATTATGGAGAGTGTTACCTTGGGACACGGGGAGCGTGTCCCGTTGGTGGGGGTGTGTGGCGCCGGGAGTAGTGCATGGTAGTGTATTGGTGTTTGGACGCCAAGTGTAGTGCATGGTTGTGTATTGGCGTTTGTACGCCGGGGTGTGTAGTGTAATGCATGTGTAGTGGCGTATTAAACGCCAGCGTAATGCATAGTAATTACTGTAGTGAAATGTGCATGTTTTGACTGTTGATATTATGGATGTAGTATAGTGCATGACATTGTTGGCATTGTAACGCCAAGGTGTAGCATGTGTAGCATAACTGGTTGTTGTAACACCGGGTGTATTGTAGACATTAGCGTTGAAGTATGTTAACGCAGGTGGTAGTGTGTGGCGGGTGGCCACTACTATACCTGTCGAGTGTTGGTCAGGTAATTAACGGATTACGAGAGAAAAGGGAGTGTGTGTTGCGTTTGGTTACTTATTGGTGGTGATGTCTCGTGGTGTTTTGGGGACACCGCGTGTGGTGAGGGCGTTGGAGACGCCGTGTGTGTTGTGTTGAGGGCGTTGGGGACGCCGTGTGCGTTGTGTTGAGGGCGTTGGGGACGCCGAGTGTTGTGTTGAGGGCGCTGGAGACGCCGTGTGTGTTGTGTTGAGGGCGTTGGGGACGCCGAGTGTTGTGTTGAGGGCGTTGGGGACGCCGTGTGTGGTGTTGAGGGCGTTGGGGACGCCGAGTGTTGTGTTGAGGGCGTTGGGGACGCCGAGTGTTGTGTTGAGGGCGTTGGGGACGCCGTGTGTGGTGTTGAGGGCGTTGGGGACGCCGTGTGTGGTGTTGATGGCGTTGGGGACGCCGGGTGTGGTGTTGATGGCGTTGGGGACGCCGGGTGTTGTGTTGATGGCGTTGGGGACGCCGTGTGTTGTGTTGATGGCGTTGGGGACGCCGTGTGTTGTGTTGAGGGCATTGGGGACGCCGGGTGTTGTGTTGATGGCGTTGGTGACGCCGGGTGTTGTGTTGATGGCGTTGGGGACGCAATTGGGTGGTGTAGTGTAGTGGCGTTTGGACGCCTGGTATGGAGTGTGGTGTTGTGGAGTATATGGTGGCGCAGAGGCGCCAGGTAGTGGTCGGTAAGGTGAGTATTGGCGTAGCAAGGTCGGTGCGTTAGGACGCAGGAAGTGGTTGTGGGGATGTGTGGCGTTATAATGAGGTCATCAGTGGTTGGGATGACCAGAGGTAATGGTGTGCCGGAGTGGGTAAGTCTTATGGATAAGATGAAATGTGAATAATTGCAGGAGTTGGTGGCTGCAGTAGGCGAGCCAAGTCGATACATCTAGCAAAACTCATAAAAGATAATAAAAAATCATTAATTTCATTAAAATTTTCATTAATTATGTCGGAGTGGGTAAGTTTTATGGATAAGATTACAATGTAGAATTTCAAAATTTCAGGTGTTGGTGGTTGCAGTGGGCGAGCCAAGTAGATATACTAATTTCTCATTAATTAAGTTGTTACAGATAATCTCGCTAGAGGCGAGCCAGTGGCAGTATGATGCTTTAGTGACATTAGATGTGAAATGATTTTAATGAGGTATTTATTGTGATAATGTATGTGTATGTATTGTTACGGTGCCCTCTCCTATTTCTTTCGTTTGCCGGCTTAAAGAGTCATATCAGCTCTCCCCACTGATTCTCTGAGGTTCAGGGAGTCTAATGATATATGTGGCGACCAGACCGGCTGCCAGTTAAGGGAAGGAGGTTACATTATAAGTTGTAAATAAGGAGAAATTGGCGCCCTGATATAAAATGAAACAGTATCCCCTACGGCAGATATGACCTTTTGGAAGGGACACTATGTCGATCGCGGATTGGCCGACTTAGGTCGCGGGCAACCAATCAGGGCCCGCCATGACGTCACCGAGTGCCCCGGGCGGCGCGACAGGACGCGCCTCGGTCTGCTCTCAAGGATTGGAGGCTCTGCAAGCCTTGTTCAGTGGATTGAGCTGGCCATCGCAGCCCATCACAATTATTGGAGACCCTGCGCTTCTGGGAAGCAAAAGAGGAACCAAGTTCAGTGAGCAGAGGATTGCCAAACTTGGAAAATAGTCGGCGACGACGCTGGGCGGCGCCGCTGGCTGGACGTTGAGGTCTGGAAGGTGTGGCGGGCAGGCCTAGCTGTGACTGGGGTCACATCCACTGAGAATCTTGGAAGGACGACACCGTGCCTAGGACAAGGAGCAACGCCCTGTGGGAGAGGCGAGTGTGGGGAAAAATAGTGATTAGCTCAGCGCCCATCGATGAACCAGGATTGGGGCAGCTGAATCTCAGGGATTGGAACGGCGACGACGCGAAGGCTTCACGACACCTGAGGAACTGTGGAATGTCCTGGATCGTCAAGGATCGACCCAAGGAAGCGTGGGAACCTCACACCATCGAGGGACAGGCGTCGTGAGCCAGGAATGTAAGGTAGATCATTTTCCCTCCCATTACCCCTTGTATGAGTAGGCTAGTTAGGCCACAATATTTACTTGTGTATGTGGCAGCAAGACTTTATTACTTTAATAGTAGAATAGGCTGCAAGGCAGCTTGAGTCCAGGACTGTCAGAGAGGACAGTGTGTATGGATGGCAGGACAGTGAAGAAGAGGTGCCGACGTGGTGAAAAGGCCCTCCTGTGAGAGTGTGAGACTCCTGTCTTCCTGCCCAGTTGAAGGAGTGTTGGATGGTCATGGAAGAAGAGGCTGACGATCTCCAGACTCATTATCCATATTCCATATTCATGTATTACTTGTGATTGTGTGTGTGTGTTCATGTAATTTGCATCAGTAAATCCACACATTTTATTACTGTGTTTGAGTGTGCCTCCATTTATGATATTTCTCTATTGAGCATACATTTCTGGCTACAAACAATATATAATACACCCACTGAACTGCATTGCTGGGGTGCAGATATAATAACCCAGCTGGCGACCTTGCTAAGAGGAAGATAGAGAAGACAGGCGGGAAAGGAGTTCCTGCAACTTTTTTTTGTCTGGCAGGCAAGACTCAGGGAGGTTATGGTTATAGGTAAGCCTGAGTCTTCCTTCACTCCTCCACGGGTCTAGGCCGGAACTGTTAACAGCAGTTTCCCCGTGTTTGACTGAAGGGCTTCCAGGGTGAATCAGTGGCACCCCTTTATGGTGGAAGCAAAGACCTGCGGAGGTGGGCATTGTTGGTCCTCTCTTGTGTGACCAAGGAGACTCCGGTGAATCCAGGGAGTCGGAGGGGGCTGAGTATTTGGGCCTTTGAGCCCCTAGCAGCCGAGTGTTAGCAGAGCCCCGGACCGCCCACCCCCACGTGACAAGAGAACTGGCGACCTTGCCAGGATTCGAACCCCGGTAGCCAAGAACTGGGAACTTCGCCAGGAAGCGCGGGTCAAGCTACAGTGTGGCCCAAATTTCAAGACAAGTGTTGCCAGGGTACTAATACAGTGTGGCCAGTGAATTCAGTAATACTGTTACTCAACCGGCTAAGGGACTGAAACGGTGAAATTAGTGCCTACTAACTTGTCTGTGCTGTCGTGTATGCTCAATGATATAGAGATGGAGGAAGACAAAGTAAAGAAATTTATTGACACAAGGGACGAGAGAATTTTGGAAGAGTGTACCAAGGCCCAGCTCCAACAAGTGGCAAACCACTTTGGGATCAGGTTGAGGACGACTAAGGTAGCGGAGCGAAGGATAGAGATCATGGCACAGCTCACAGCTCGAGAGGAAGCGACGGGAGAGGAACCATCTCAAGAGGAGCCGTCCCGAGGAGAGCCGTCGCAAGGTGAACCGTCCCGACTAGGGCCTCCCCAAGCGCCTACCAGTGTGGAGAGAATTCACAGTGAACATGGGTGCAGTGGAAGGTCCAGCTGTAGTAAGAGGAGCCTGCAACTGGAAATAATGAAGATGCAACTGGAAGCCCAGCTGCAACGAGAGGAGAGAGAAGCGCAAATGCAGCGAGAGGAACGTGCGGCTGAGCTGCAGCGAGAGGAACGTGCGGCTGAGCTGCAGCGAGAGGAACGTGCGGCTGAGCTGCAGCGAGAGGAGCGAGAAGCTCGGCTGCGGCGGGAAGAAGGAGAGAGACAACTGCGACTGGAGGAGATAAGGGCAAAGAAAGAAGTCGAATTGCGTCGCGTTGAACGTGGTCTGCCCTCACTACCTGCACGGCGGGATGACCTCAAGGTAAGGGAACGTGACTTACCTACGTTCGAACCACAAGAAGCTGAGGCGTTCTTCGAACACTTTGAACGGATAGCAACTCTGAAGGAGTGGCCGGAAGATGATTGGGCTGCTCTGGTCCAGGGCAGGTTGACTGGTGAGGCCCGGGAAGCCTATAACATGCTCGACCTAGAGGAGTGTACTAGTTATGACGCGATTAAGAATGCGGTTCTCCACTCATTCCGGCTGACTCCGGAGATGTACCGGAAGCGGTTCAGAGAGTGTACGAGAGCGTCGGGAAAGACTTACGCCGAGACCGCCAGGGATATGGAACGGAAATTCCTACGATGGTTGAAGGCGGAGGAAGCGGAGTCGGTGGATGATGTTAAACGACTGATAGTGATGGAGAAGTTAATGTCGGTACTCCATCCTGAGTTGCGAGTAAGGGTGAGAGAAGCAGGTATTAAGGACCTGAAGGCTGCAGCGGACCGAGCCGACATGCTGGAGGAGGCACTACATATCAGGAGGGAGGGGCCGCCCAGACACTCGCCTTACCCCAGGTCGGGAGGGAACTTTAGGAGTTCAGGAGGAGCGAGGACGGGTGGGGACTCTCCCAAGAGTAGTGTGCCCGATGAAGTAACGCGGTTCAAGAGCTCAAGAGACGCGGGGAGGAAGCCCCAAGCTGTGAGCAGTGGACCTAACTCGGGAGCAAGTGCTGCAGTCCCGGATACGACGACAGGGAGTCCAAGGAGGACCCAGGGGACGTCTGCAAGTGGTACCGCCAGAATGACTAGCGAGTGGCCGCCCAGGGGAGGTGGCCGATGCTACAACTGTGGTGTGAGAGGACATTATGCCCGCGAGTGTGAGGAGCACCAAAGGAATGTAGGATTAATGTTGGAAGAGGAGAGAGTGTTTGTTCACACCCCATATTATAGTGGACCCAACGTGAATGGTTGGGAAATGAAGTTGGGTGAACATCCCTTCGTTTTCGGGGCCAACGTGAAGTTTGGAAAGTCAGACCCAGTGGAGGTTGCCGTGCTTCGAGATACGGGTGCTGACATAAGTATGGTGACCAGGAGTATTCTCCCCAAGGAATTTAATGATTCACCTGTGGGAGTGGTGAGGATACGCAGTATGGGGGAGGAATACAGGTTGCCACTTCACGAAGTACAGCTGATTGCCGACTGCGGAGTCGAGAAAGCTATAGTAGCTGTAGCCCCTAAGTTACCCCTAGAGCATGTACAGATGGTGCAGGGTAATGACCTCGGAGGAGGCAAGATACAACCCGATTGGGCCAGGAGTGCTTATGTTGCAAGCAGCGGTACAACCCTGCCGGGTGAGGTATCGGTCGTTCCAGATGATAGAGAGGAAGCCGACTTCGCCAGGGGAAACGTCGCCAGAGACGACGACAACGAGGGCGAGAGTGCAGAGAGGTCGTCGGAGGTAGTGGAAAACCCCGACGAAGCCCTCCGACTAAGCCTGATGATGCGTGTGGAGGAGTGGCGAGGAGCAGCTGTACAAACGCCTGGGGCGGTGAAGAGGCTGCAGACCGCACTCCCTCCATACAGAAACGTGAATAAAGTAAGCTCAGTGGATGAGCGAACGGCAGTGAGGGGCAGAGTGGAGGAGCCACGACGCAAGACACCCTATGCCGGCCAGATGAATAGTGGTAGGTGCAAGATGAACCACCGTGGTGAGGTGAGCCACAGGGAGGTGGATGAGCCCAACCACGAACCGAAGAAGACGTCTGCAGGGAAGAGAATCTCATGGAGGAGTGAAGATGTTCGTCGGGAACGAAGGAGCGAGTGGTATAGGAAAGGCAATACGAAGAAAGCAGGGAATAGGTACACCCAGGGTAGGCGCCAGCCTAACCAGAGGGGCATTGGGCCATCGCAAAAGCCTAGTGTGGAAGAGAGGAAGCTGCTGGATGGAGTACAGGTTACAAGTGCCACTGTGAGGAGACAACGCACCTATGGGAGAAGAGGAACCGAGAAGAGAGAAGATTGGCGAAGAGGAGATTATGAGAGGAAACATGGAGTACCTGTAGGACGCAGTGGAAGTGCAAGACTATCTCGGAGTGCACGACGCGGTGGAGGCGCTGCATGCACTGAATCTTACAGTGGTAACGAGCCGTGGGAGTACACTCGTAGCCACGGAGAGAGGATTTCTTGTAGGTGTTCAGGGAACACCCATCACACCCGGTACTATGCGAGGTGGAGATACAATGAGGCAAGTGACTGGCAAGGTGGTACGAGCCACGTCACCAACTGGGGGAGTGACACTTCAGGAACGGAGGGAGCAAGAGTATAGATTGCCCTCTTGAGTGCTGCTCTTCCGATATGACTCATATTTTAAGGGGAGGGGTATGTTACGGTGCCCTCTCCTATTTCTTTCGTTTGCCGGCTTAAAGAGTCATATCAGCTCTCCGTACTGATTCTCTGAGGTTCAGGGAGTCTAATGATATATGTGGCGACCAGACCGGCTGCCAGTTAAGGGAAGGAGGTTACATTATAAGTTGTAAATAAGGAGAAATTGGCGCCCTGATATAAAATGAAACAGTATCCCCTACGGCAGATATGACCTTTTGGAAGGGACACTATGTCGATCGCGGATTGGCCGACTTAGGTCGCGGGCAACCAATCAGGGCCCGCCATGACGTCACCGAGTGCCCCGGGCGGCGCGACAGGACGCGCCTCGGTCTGCTCTCAAGGATTGGAGGCTCTGCAAGCCTTGTTCAGTGGATTGAGCTGGCCATCGCAGCCCATCACAATTATTGGAGACCCTGCGCTTCTGGGAAGCAAAAGAGGAACCAAGTTCAGTGAGCAGAGGATTGCCAAACTTGGAAAATAGTCGGCGACGACGCTGGGCGGCGCCGCTGGCTGGATGTTGAGGTCTGGAAGGTGTGGCGGGCAGGCCTAGCTGTGACTGGGGTCACATCCACTGAGAATCTTGGAAGGACGACACCGTGCCTAGGACAAGGAGCAACGCCCTGTGGGAGAGGCGAGTGTGGGGAAAAATAGTGATTAGCTCAGCGCCCATCGATGAACCAGGATTGGGGCAGCTGAATCTCAGGGATTGGAACGGCGACGACGCGAAGGCTTCACGACACCTGAGGACCTGAGGAACGTCCTGGATCGTCAAGGATCGACCCAAGGAAGCGTGGGAACCTCACACCATCGAGGGACAGGCGTCGTGAGCCAGGAATGTAAGGTAGATCATTTTCCCTCCCATTACCCCTTGTATGAGTAGGCTAGTTAGGCCACAATATTTACTTGTGTATGTGGCAGCAAGACTTTATTACTTTAATAGTAGAATAGGCTGCAAGGCAGCTTGAGTCCAGGACTGTCAGAGAGGACAGTGTGTATGGATGGCAGGACAGTGAAGAAGAGGTGCCGACGTGGTGAAGAGGCCCTCCTGTGAGAGTGTGAGACTCCTGTCTTCCTGCCCAATTGAAGGAGTGTTGGATGGTCGTGGAAGAAGAGGCTGACGATCTCCAGACTCATTATCCATATTCCATATTCATGTATTACTTGTGATTGTGTGTGTGTGTTCATGTAATTTGCATCAGTAAATCCACACATTTTATTACTGTGTTTGAGTGTGCCTCCATTTATGATATTTCTCTATTGAGCATACATTTCTGGCTACAAACAATAAATAATACACCCACTGAACTGCATTGCTGGGGTGCAGATATAATAACCCAGCTGGCGACCTTGCTAAGAGGAAGATAGAGAAGACAGGCGGGAAAGGAGTTCCTGCAACTTTTTTTTGTCTGGCAGGCAAGACTCAGGGAGGTTATGGTTATAGGTAAGCCTGAGTCTTCCTTCGCTCCTCCACGGGTCTAGGCCGGAACTGTTAACAGCAGTTTCCCCGTGTTTGACTGAAGGGCTTCCAGGGTGAATCAGTGGCACCCCTTTGTGGTGGAAGCAAAGACCTGCGGAGGTGGGCATTGTTGGTCCTCTCTTGTGTGACCAAGGAGACTCCGGTGAATCCAGGGAGTCGGAGGGGGCTGAGTATTTGGGCCTTTGAGCCCCTAGCAGCCGAGTGTTAGCAGAGCCCCGGACCGCCCACCCCCACGTGACAGTATATACTGTATATTACCTCATCGGCACCATTACTGAGTGTTAGGCTTGAGAAGGTCCCCCGGGATCATGTCACAGAGCTTCAGGTAGAGTAGATGGGAAGCTATGAGGCTACACTCAGTTATTCTAGAAAAAAAAGGGGGAGGAAGTGAAGCCAACGTGACGTTATAGGCGAAATTCGCCCCCTGACATCAAAGCAGGGATAAGGGCCAGCTGCAATGGTTTTGCACCTGTGCTCAGGCTATATACGGGGAGAGAGTAAGGAGCCGAGGGGGTTATGTAATAATGGGATCGAGCCAGGGGGCTCCGAGGGAATATTTTGCAGGTACAGCGGTCGGGAAGGTGTGAATACAGGTGGACACACTCTGGGCAGATGGGCCTAGAGTAATGTGCTACAGCTGTGGTGAGCACAGCAAGGAAGGATGACCAGAGAGCTGTGAGGTATCTACAGCGTTCTGGGGTTGGTGCCTGGAACGAGAGGGCAGCATAGACCCGAGGGAACATGTCCCTGGGATAGGAATCTCCGTTGCTCTGGAGGCCAGGATCACGTTAGCTCAGAGCAACGATGGGACATTGACAATATTCACTAGGCTGGACAGCCTGGGTTTTGTCTGGGTCATGGAGGATCTATGACCTAGCAACCATGGGACACGAAGACAAGAGAAGTGATGCTGCCAATTGTGGAGGAGGCCAGTGAAACATTGTGTGATCATTGTAAGCCCTTATGTCAACAGTACAGGGCAAGATGTTAAATTATAATTAACTTGTTACTAAGGATGCAGAACCTTAGATATATATGTGTTGTGTATATATTAATGACTAGTGTCATTTCTGTTTAAGTGCCAGCATTCTGGTCAATGTAATTTTATGTTTATGTTTGTATGTAATTATATGTCAGCAGTTTAGGTATATGTGCATTGTTGGAGATGGGAAAAATTATTACAGACTATTTTACCTGTGCTATGATGTGAATATAATGTATATGTTGGAGAAGTGTTGTGAGCCATGTCGGGGAAAATTTTAATTTATTTCATCGTGTGTATGATGAACTTTTTGGATGATTTTTTAGTTGTACACATATGGTGGGTGCATCCTCCAGGTCCTTGCACTAATGGAACCATTGCAATGATGCATATGGGGACATATGCGTGTTTAAGGAGGCGAGTGGTGTTGTAATCCACAAGTTAGTAGGGATTATTAGCTAGAGGATCATTACTACAACACTTAACGAATGATGATTGGAAGTACATGTAAGTAGACAGACTATGGATCACATATCTAAGAAAGGTCAATGGATTAAGACCGAAGCTGTTTAGCCAAATTAATAATTCCTGGAAAGAGGAATTATTCTTCGTCAGGCTTCTAGGATCAAGGTTACCGCTCTAGGGATAAGGTTAATCGGATTATACCTTCCTTGAGAGGAGTGGTGAAATGTTCGAGGCCGGGTGTTGGGGACGCCGGGTGTTGTGTTGATGGCGTTGGTGACGCCGGGTGTTGTGTTGATGGCGTTGGGGACGCAATTGGGTGGTGTAGTGTAGTGGCGTTTGGACGCCTGGTATGGAGTGTGGGGGTGTGGACTACATAGCGGCACAGGAGGCCAGGTGGTGGTGGGTACGGTGAGTATCGGTGTAATGAGGTCAGGTGCGTCAGGACGCAGAGCCTGGCTGTTGAGAGACGTAGTGTTATAATGAGGCTACACTCAGTAATTCTAGAAAAAAAGGGGGAGGAAGTGAAGCCAACGTGACGTTATAGGCGAAATTCGCCCCCTGACATCAAAGCAGGGAGAAGGGCCAGCTGCAATGGTTTTGCAGCTGCGCTCAGGCTATATACGGGGAGAGAGTAAGGAGCCGAGGGGGTTATGTAATAATGGGATCGAGCCAGGGGGCTCCGAGGGAATATTTTGCAGGTACAGCGGTCGGGAAGGTGTGAATACAGGTGGACACACTCTGGGCAGATGGGCCTAGAGTAATGTGCTACAGCTGTGGTGAGCACAGCAAGGAAGGATGACCAGAGAGCTGTGAGGTATCTACAGCGTTCTGGGGTTGGTGCCCTGGAACGAGATGGCAGCATAGACCCGAGGGAACTTGTCCCTGGGATAGGAATCTCCGTTGCTCTGGAGGCCAGGATCACGTTAGCTCAGAGCAACGATGGGACATTGACAACATTCACCAGGCTGGACAGCCTGGGTTTTGTCTGGGTCATGGAGGATCTATGACCTAGCAACCATGGCCTCGAACATTTCACCACTCCTCTCAAGGAAGGTATAATCCGATTAACCTTATCCCTAGAGCGGTAACCTTGATCCTAGAAGCCTGACGAAGAATAATTCCTCTTTCCAGGAATTATTAATTTGGCTAAACAGCTTCGGTCTTAATCCATTGACCTTTCTTAGATATGTGATCCATAGTCTGTCTACTTACATGTACTTCCAATCATCATTCGTTAAGTGTTGTAGTAATGATCCTCTAGCTAATAATTCCTACTAACTTGTGGATTACAACACCGGCCCCAGATGTTTCCATCACTGAAATATAAGAAAAATAGTTCAAAAAAGCAAATTAAAAAATTAAAAAATACCAAAATAGACTATACTCACGAAATGAACGGTATGGTAAACAACACATCTCAATTCCAATGCAATGTCACACAAAATAATTAAATCAAAATTAAAATAAATCGAAATTTATGAAAATTCAATTTATGAGTGAAATCGGAAACATTGAAATGAAATCGTTACATATTTTTTATTGCATGTATTGGTCTTATGTGCAGCAAATGACGCTATTTTTCAAAATCGCATGTTTTTACCTGTCACAGGGGTGGCATCTATATAGTAGATATTTAAAAAGACGCGCCTAATTAAAAGCAAAGTTTTGTCAAAATTTCAAAGTAATCGATGAAGAACTTACGAAGATTACAGCGTGTGTTGCACTTACATCCAACAGATGGAGCTGTTTTTCAAATAAAAGCATGTTTTTTCCTGTCACAGGCGAGGCATGTAAATAGTAGATATATAAAAAGACGTGTAGTATTCGAAATCAACGTTGTGTCAAAATTTTAAAGCAATTGGTAGAGAGGTTTTGAAGATTTCCCTCACATGAAAAACACATGAAAAACACAGTGTTTCAGAAAAAGCATGTTTTTCTACCGTTACAGGCGTGACATCTATTTAGTATATATATAAAAACCTGCTTGGATGTAAATGGAACATTCTGTGAAAATTTCAAAGCAATCGGTGAAGAACTTTCGGAGATCAGCGGTTATACACAAACGAACATTTCCATTTTTATTTATATAGACTAGCTGTACTCGCCACGCGTTGCTGTGGCTCTGTCTGGTTAAATGCAAAAGAAAGAAAAGTGAGAAACAATCCGAGTCTAGATCTAAACCGAACAATTCTAAAAATTGGCCCTGAGCTTTATTGATGGTGATTGCCAACGCCAATCGAATTGGGAATTACAATCTCTTAAATTGAAATGGCAAATCCGTTGGAATCATATGAATGTGAGGAATGCAGACATCTTCACCTTTGAAAGGGCCTGTCAAGATTGTTGCTTCTACGACGTTGCGGAATAATTTTTTACTGCAAGCCGCGTGACATTGCTAAGCTTTTGCTGGTTAATATTTCGTAACATGATAATTGTCACGCCGATTTTTAATTGCAGAACGTGTGGTGGTATCCCTGGCAGATCGAGTGAATTAAAATATTCTGTTGGATAAATAACCCACTTCATCTGCTTCCACCACAGTGTCGACGGAGTTGTATGTGACTGCCTTGCTTTGCATGTTAGACTGAATAATATTGCTAAGTTCTTAGACGTCTATGTTCTTGGCCGCAGGAACAGCTCGTTCACTCAGCCAATCGTGATTCTTATAACTGGTTTGAATATTGGGAAATACTTTTTCAACCAATTCTTCTTTTGACGTCACTAAATTGTAGAAGTTTTGAGGCAATGAAATTCGTCCTAAGGTGTTAGATCAACCGGCAGGTTTCCGTTCCAAATTTCTAGTAATTAATGTGAGAATATCTAAGCTGATTAGTCGTTTTGCAGTTGGTCACGCATATTTGTACTTAATTTTAACATCTTTACATAGCAACACAAAGTAGAGTATTTCAGGCAAGCATTTATTTCGTCCGCTGATGTCGATCGAGGAATCACAGGTAATGTTTGCATGAAATCTCTTGCAAGCAATATTAATGCGTTCCCAAATGGTCTGATGTTTCCATGCAAATCTTGCAATGATCGATCAGGAGCCTCGAGCGATTTTTTGTGGGCCATTGTGCAATCATCCCAAACAATAAGTTTACATTTGTGCAATACTTTTCCCATGCCAGATGCTTTGGAAATGTTGCACGTGGGAGTTTCAATGAAATGCATGATCAATGGCAATCTCAAAGCCAAAGTATCAATTCTTCCACGTGGTAGCAATGTCGTAGCTATTCCGGACGATGCAAGAGTTAATGTTAGGCCAATTTGGGATCGAAATGCTGCCGAAATCAATCTAATTAGAAAGGTTATACAGTTCCTCCTGGAGCATCTAAGAAGATTTCTCCAAACCCGTTATTGACAGTTTGAATTATTTGATCGTAAATTCCTTTTCGCTCAAGCGTTAGCTTAAGAATATATGATTGCACATACGATAAAAGATCACCCGTGTTGTAATTTTGTTCACGACGCAATTCTACATTGAACGAAGCAGCAGCAGATCGATTCGGTGAAGGCATTCCCAATTGATTGAGAACTTTGTTCGCGATTTCTAAGCACAAATCTTCCATTATTATCAACGCTTCGTTGTAGATTTCTGCTGTGAAATTCATGTTCATATTTGAATTTTCCTTGCATATTCGACGGACAATATCTTCAGCCATGTGTGATTTGCGTTTCTCCCATACTCTGTTGGGGATGGAGAGCCGGTGATCAATATGATTGCAAACAATGCACGAAGTTGATTTGGATGTGACTTGTTGGTTGTGTCATTAATGCATACATCCCAGTGTCGGTCGTCTCCAAAAAAATCAGAGGCTGACATGCACTACGGCATGTGTTACGCTGCTGACAAATCTCAATAACTGGAAGGACGTTGGACCGGGCACATTTACCAACAGCTTGTGAAGAAAGAAGCATTCATCTTGATTGGAATGCATGGTGTACAGTCCGCCTATCGTAGTTTGTTTGAATATGCCAGGTTGTCCGTCGACTCGCTCTCCTCGTTTACGTCGTTCAATTGATTTTCTCCTGGTATTCCATGTGTAATACGTAGACACTTCCGAATACAGCAATTTTCTTGCAAACACGTCATCTTGACATAACGTGAAAAAATCAGTTAACGTTGTAGCTGGTGGATTAACAGCTGTTTGTGGCCTATTTGCAGCTGTGAAATAAACATGATGTCGATTTTCCTGTTTTCAAAACAAGAACAAAAAATACTAACGAAATATTTAAATTCGAATGCCGATCAATCGACACAGCTTATTTTCACCACCAGTTGCACTGAAAAAAGAACAGTTAAAAAACGAATGAAAAACAGTGAAAAAACCAACAAACAAGCTATATCTATGAAATGAACGGTATTGTAAACAACACAGCTCAATTCCAACGCAATGTCACAAAATAATTAATTAAATAATTAATGTCACAAAATAATTAACTAAATAATTAATGTCACAAAATAATTAATTAAATAATTAATGTCACAAAATAATTAATTAAATAATTAATGTCACAAAATAATAATTCAAAAAAGTTAAATAAATCAAAATCTATGCAAATTCAATATATCAATGCAATCGGAAACATTGAAATTGATTCGTAACATATCTTGTAAATCGTATGTTCCTCTTACGTGTAACAAATGGCGCTGTTTTAAAAAAATGCATGATTTTACCTGTCACAGGTGTGGCATCTAAATAGTAGGTATATCAAACATGCATGTATTTGAAAGGAACGTTGTGTCAAAATTTCAAAGCAATCGGTGAAGAACATTCGGATATTATAGTGCGTGTTGCTCACAAAAACGGCGTCCAACAGATGGCGCCGTTTTTAAAAACAACCATGTTTTTTCCTGTCGCAGGTGAGGCATGTATATAGTAGGTATATAAAAACACTCGCCTATTCGAATGCAATGTTGTGTCAAGATTTCAAAGAAATCGGTAAAGTGGTTTTGAAGACTTCCCCACTTTAAAAATACAGCTTTTCCAAAAAACATGTTTTTTCCCGTCACAGACGTGACATCTATATTGTATGTATATTAAAATCAGCTCGGATGCGAATGGAAGGTTGTGTGAAAATTTCCTGGTAATCGGTGAAGAACTTTCGGAGATTAGCGATTTTGAAAAAACGAACATTTCCATTTTTATTTATATAGATTATTATTATTATTATTATTATTATTATTATTTTAAGTCATTTTTTCTTTGGGACGGGAAGGGGTCATGTGTGATAATATATGATAACACAGCATCCAAATCATAACTCAAAGTTCAGAAAATTTATTCTTTGTGTTAGAGCTCTGTGTTAGGTTCTTATATTTGTGTTAGAGCTCTGTGTTAGGTTGTTACCTTTGTGTTAAAGTTCTGCATTAGGTTGTTACCTTTGTGTTAAAGCTCTGAGTTAGGTTGTTACCCTTGTGCTAGAGCTCCGTGTAAGATTGTCACCTTTGTGCTAGAGCTCCGTGTAAGATTGTCACCTTTGTGCTAGAGCTCCCTGTAAGAATGCCACCGTTGTGCTAGTGCCCCGTGTAAGAATGTCACTTTTGTGCAAGAGCTCTGTGTAAGAATGTCACCTTTGTTCTAGAGCTCCGAGTAAGAATGTCACCTATGTGCGAGAGCTCCGTCTAAGATGTCACCTTTGTGCTAGAGCTCCTTGATAGGGTGTCACCTTTGTGTTAGTGCTCCGTGATAGCGTGTCACCTTTGTGCTAGAGCTCTGTGATAGGGTGTCAGCTTTCTTTAACTTGATTCTGGACAATAAGCAAGTGGTGTTTGTACTCTGGGAAGACCCCGGAGGTGGAGACATGTTGCAGACCTTGTCCCCGGGTCTCCTCTGGGTCCCCTGGTCTCCTCTGGGTCCCCGGGTCTCCTCTGGGTCCCCTGGTCTCCTCTGGGTCCCCGGGTCTCCTCTGGTTCCCTGGGTCTCCTCTGGTTCCAGGAGTCTCCTGTGGGTTACCGGGTCTCCTCTGGGGCCCCGTGTCTCTTCTTGGTCCGTGGGTCTCCTCTGGGTCCCCGGATCTTCTCTTTGTCTCCGGGTCTTCTCTTTGTCTCCGAACCTCCTTTTGGTCCCCGGGTCTTTACCGGGTCCCCAGATCTCCTCTGGGTCCTCGGCACTGTCCTCCAGAGGAGTCAGTAACTTTATCCACAACACTCCGAGGCCATGAACAATTATCCAGCCCTGTGAGTGTTACGGTTTGATCAATTAACAATTCACCTCGAATAGTTTTCAGTATACATGTATCCACCTGCGGCTGTGATGACTCTGGTGGCAGGGCCTAGTATACATGTATCCACCTGCGGCTGTGATGACTCTGGTGGCAGGGCCTAGTATACATGTATCCACCTGCGGCTGTGATGACTCTGGTGGCAGGGCCTAGTATACATGTATCCACCTGCGGCTGTGATGACTCTGGTGGCAGGGCCTAGTATACATGTATCCACCTGCGGCTGTGATGACCAATGTGGCAGGGCCTAGTATACATTTATCCACCTGCAGCTGTGATGGCACCTGGTGGCAGGACTTAGTATACATGTATCCACCTGCGGCTGTGATTACCCTAGACGCTGAGTCACGCAGCCAACTCCTGGAACCATCATTAATCACCAACATTTTCTGACAATATAGGATCATTTAAAAAAAAAGTCAAACATCCTCAAGATCTATCTGCTATGACTCACCCAGCACCCAAAACGTCTAGTTCCTATGATTACCATGATAGATATAGGCACTTAATTTAGGCAATATAGGCAATTTAATACACGAATGTAATATAATAGGCCTAGGAAAATTAGGTTTACTCGTTGCCTTGTTTCACGAACCTCCTACATAATTAATTGTACAAATAGTGGGTGTTTGTTGGTTCAACAGTCCACATGGTGTACTATCATCCATGGTTATCGGTATTCCAATTTATTGTCAAAAAAACTTTAGCAATCCTGTGTGTCAACATATGTTTGCAAAGACTGTGACTCAAGTGTCAAAAGTTTTTGGAAGACCTTTGTAACAGTAAATATTACAAAATGCGAAGATTTTTCAGGTCTCGCTCATTACAGGATCGACCAGTTGGAAACAGCCAGTTGATTTCGAGGATTTTGTTGAAATGGTGAGTATATTGTGAGTTGTGAGCTAGTGTTCTATCGCAGAATATTAACAGTGTATAAATGGTGCATGCCAGATTATTACACGGTGAGTAAGTGATGGATAAGAGATAAAATCATTATTTTAATTATTATCAGGAGACGTCACTAAGCCATTACGACTGTACAGCACTGGGGATAAGGTATGGGGATGGGATGGGGAGAAGGAATGGTGTCCAACCACTTAGACGGTCTGGGATTGAACGCCGATCTGCATGAAGTGAGACCTTCACTCTATTGTCCAGTTTTAGTGGTTGGGCACTGCCTTGGGTACTCAGAGATGAGTACATGGTGAGTGTATGTGTGAGAGAATAGATGAGACCTGATGTCTTATTGTGTGTGTACTGTGTGTGCACGCCGACAGTTGAGACTCTCATGAGTGCACATAGTGTGAGCACTAAGTCGAGTATCGTTAATATGAAACTCAGAAATGCCTTGTTGGGTGTCGTTGGAGAGTTCCTGTCAACAGAATGGTATTGCTAACACAACAGCCGTCGTGTGATTCACTCATTTGCAATTACAGCAAGGAGAAACAACAACTAGTTAACTCCAGGGAGTTAAAATCTATGATCAGAATCTGGTGGTACTGTGAGTGTCGCAGTTATAACAAGGACTATGGATGGTTACAAGGGTCCCATTTTCCTGACTAGCCTCTCCCGTGACGTAGTCATGTCGTTACGGCATCACGCTACCCAGACGGGACTACTCTGGTTGGATAGGCCTCAGTGCCTGATGCCGATTGGCCGGTTTTGTATGGTAGGAAGTGGGAAGAGCCGCCCTGCTGCCAGCTAGGAAAGCCTGCCGACGACATTCTGGAATGTTTTTCTTTTTATTTATAAAACAAAATAAATACAACATAAAAGACACCGAAGCACCAAAAAAAAAAAAAGCACCGCACCAAACATCAACAAACACATAATACAGAAATGCAACATATAACAGAGTAACACCTCACAGAAACTCTCAAAATAACAAGGAACACAGAAGAACAATAACCAAGATAACATGGCGCACAGAGCAACATAACATAGAAGTGAAAACAAAAAGAAAAGCACACAGAGCAATCTATATAAATAAAAATGGAAATGTTCGTTTGTGCATAATCGCTAATCATCCGAAAGTTCTTCACCGATTGCTTTAAAATTTTAACACAATGTTCCATTCGCATCCGGCCAGGATTTTATATACATACTATATAGATGTCATGTCTGTGACGGTAAAAAAAACATGTTTTTTTTCTGAAAAACCGTTTTTCATGAGCTTTTTATGTGAGAAAAATCTTTGAAACCTCTTTACCGATTGCTATGAAATTTTGACACAGCGTTGCATTCGAACAGGCGCGTCTTTTTATATATCTATTATATACATGCTTCACCTGTGACAAGAATTTTTTTTTTTTTAAACAGCTCCATCTGTTGGACGTAAGAGCAACACACACTGTAATCTCCGAAAGTTCTTCACCGATTGCTTTGAAATTTTGACACAACGTTGGATTCGAAAAGGCGCATCTTTTTATATACCTACTATGTTGATGCCACCCCCGTGTCAGGTAAACACATGCGTTTTTTAAAAACAGCGCCATCTGTTGCATATAATAGCAACATGCTTGCTGTATTAATATGTCACGAATTCCATTCCAATGTTTCTGATTGCACTGATAAATTTGATTTTCATAGATTTTGATTTATTTTATTTTTTATTGAATTATTTTTTGTGACTGTGTTGGAATTGAGCTGTGTTGTTTACCATACCGTTCATTTCGTGAGTATAAGTATAGATGCCACACCTGTGACAGGAAAAACTATGCTTTCCTTCAAAAACAGCGTCATCTGTTGCATGTAAGAGCAACACACATGCTATATTAAATATGTTACAATTCCATTGCAAAATTTTTTATTGCATTGATAAATTGACTTTTCATAGATTTTGATTTATTTTCATTTTGATTTAATTATTTTGTGTGAATTGTGTTGGAATTGAGCTGTGTTGTTTGCCATACCATTTGCCATTTCGTGAGTATAGTTTATTTTTTTATATATTCATTTCATTTTTAATTGTTTTTCTTGACATATATTCTTTGAATTGTTTACTTTTCCCATTGTTTCTCTTAAATTAGGAATCTATATAGAATTATTAAAAGAAAGTTATGAATTTCAAGTAAAATGAAATAAGAAAAGAAAACCTGTGCAGAGAAATAACAGGAAGTCTTTTTGGCGAATGAAGTTTTAATCTTAAAATAAAAAAGCAACAATATTATTTAAAATGTTTTGATGCGCACTGAATGGAAAAACAAAACAAAAAACAAGCATGAGCGTATACACATATGCATGTACGTAGAACCCGGGTCACACACGTAATACGTAACGCTAACATACATACATGACGGTCCATCCTGGACCAATATTGGTACGTCCTGGACCGTTATTGGTCCGTCCTGGACCATTATTGGTCCATCCTGAACCGTTATTGGTCCGTACTGGACCATTATTGGTCCATCCTGGACCATTATTGGTCCGTCCTGGACCATTATTGGTCCGTCCTGGACCATTATTGGTCCATCCTGAGCCGTTATTGGTCCGTCCTGGACCGCTATTGGTCCGTCCTGGACCGTTATTGGTCCATCCTCAACCGTTATTGGTCCGTACTGAACCATTATTGGTCCATCCTGGACCATTATTGGTCCGTCCTGGACCATTATTGGTCCGTCCTGGACCATTATTGGTCCGTCCTGCACCATTATTGGTCCATCCTGAGCCGTTATTGGTCCGTCCTGGACCGCTATTGGTCCGTCCTGCACCATTATTGGTCCATCCTCAACCGTTATTGGTCCGTACTGAACCATTATTGGTCCATCCTGGACCATTATTGGTCCATCCTCAACCGTTATTGGTCCGTCCTGGACCATTATTGGTCCGTCCTGGACCATTATTGGTCCATCTTGAACCGTTATTGGTCCGTCCTGGACCGCTATTGGTCCGTCCTGGACCGTTATTGGTCCATCCTCAACCGTTATTGGTCCGTCCTGGACCATTATTGGTCCGTCCTGGACCATTATTGGTCCATCTTGAACCGTTATTGGTCCGTCCTGGACCATTATTGGTCCGTCCTGCACCATTATTGGTCCATCCTGAGCCGTTATTGGTCCGTCCTGGACCGCTATTGGTCCGTCCTGGACCGTTATTGGTCCATCCTGGACCATTATTGGTCCGTCCTGGACCATTATTGGTCCGTCCTGGACCATTATTGGTCCGTCCTGGACCATTATTGGTCCGTCCTGGACCATTATTGGTCCGTCCTGGACCATTATTGGTCCGTCCTGGACCATTATTGGTCCGTCCTGGACCATTATTGGTCCGTCCTGGAAAATTATTGGTCCGTCCTGGACCATTATTGGTCCGTCCTGGACCATTATTGGTCCGTCCTGGACCATTATGGGTCTGTCCTGGATGTTATAATGTCGTGTGATGGCCAGAGATAGAGATGCAGGAAAATATATCAAGTAGTAGCATGAGATGAAAGATATGAATAGGATGAAAGGTAAGAATAGGACGAAAGGTACGAATAAGAGTAACGCAAGAACAAGAGAAAAGTAAAAACAAGAGGAACGTAAGAACGAGTAACGTAAGAACAAGAGTAATGTAAGAGTAAGAGGAACGTAAGAATAAGAGCAATATAAGATTAGAAGGAACGTAAGAATAACAGGAACCTAAGAATAAGAGGAACATAAGAATAGGAGAAACGTAAGAATAAGAATAACAAAATAATAAGAGGAATGTAAGAATAAGATAAAAGGATCCAATAAAAAATGAGTTAGAATAAGAAAATACAATAAAACTCGACAAGCGCCTCCTAATAATACCTGATCAACCAGGCTGTGGCATGTATATGAGGCTGTGAGCAGCTGCATCGAACAACATGGCTGATCAGACCTGCAACCAGGCTGCCTGGCCAGAGACCGGGCCGCGGGGATACTAATCCTCGAAATCTCCAACAAGTTTACTGTCATGGTTTACTGTACAGTACACATGTCATGACACAGTGCACATGGTATGGTTTACTGCACAGTGCATATGTTATGGTTTAATGTACAGTGCACACGCTATCGTTTACTGTACTGTACACATGGCATGTTTTACTGCACAGTGCATATGTTATGATTTACTGCACAGTGCTCATGTCATAGTTTACTGCACAGTGTAGTGTACTTGTCATTGTTTACTGCACAGTGCACATGTGGTTTACTGCACAGTGCACATGTCGTGGTTTACTGCACAGTGCATATGTTACAGTTTACTGTACAGTGCAAATGTCATGGTTTACTGCACAGTGCACATGTCATAGTTTACTGCACAGTTCACATTTCATGGTTTACTGCACAGTACACATGTCGTGGTTTTCTGCACACTCCACATGTCACGGTTTACTGCACATTGCACGTGTAGTTTACTGCACAGTTCACATGTGATGGTTTACTACACAGTGCATATGTCATGGTTTACTGCACAGAGCACATGTCACGGTTTACTACACAGTGCACATGTCATAATGTACTGCATGGCGCACATGTCATGATTTTCTGTACAGTGCACATGGTATTGTTTACTATACATTGCCCAGGTCATGTTTTACTGCACATTGAACATGTTATTGTTTACTGCACAGTTCCCAGGTCATGGTTTACTGCTCAGTAAACATATCATGGTTTACTGCACATTGCACATGTTATTGTTTACTGCACAGTTCCCAGGTCATGGTTTACTGCTCAGTAAACATATCATGGTTTACTGCACATTGCACATGTTATTTTTTACTGCACATTGCACATGTTATTGTTTACTTCACAGTTCCCAGGTCATGGTTTACTGCTCAGCAAATATATAATTTTTTAATTCACATGTTATTGTTTACTGCACAGTTCCCAAGTCATGGTTTACTGCTCAGTAAACATATCATGGTTTACTGCTCAGTAAACATATCTTGGTTTACTGCACATTGCACATGTTATTGTTTACTGCACAGTTCCCTGAACATGGTTTACTGCTCAGTAAACATATCATGGTTTACTGCACATTGCACATGTCATTGTTTACTTCACAGTGACCAGGTCATGGTTTACTGCTCAGTAAACATGTTATCGTTTACTGCACATTGCACATGTTATTGTTTACTGCACATTGCACATGTTATTGTTTATTGCACAGTGCACATGTCGTGGTTTACCGCAGAGTGCACATGTCATGGCCTACTGCACAGTGTACATGTTATGATTTACTGCACAGTGCACATGTCATGGTTTACTGCATAGTGAACATGTCATGGTTTCTGGGCCGTGCACATGTTTTTGTTTACTGCACAGTGCACATATTATGGTTTACTGCCCAGAGCACATGTGGTGGTTTACGGAACAGTGCACATATCATGGTTTACTGCACAATGCACATGTTTTCTTTACTGCACAGTTCACATGTTAAGGATTACTGAACAGTGCACACGTTATGGTTAACTGGACAGTGCACATGTTATGGTTTACAGCACAGTACATATGTCATGGTTTCTAGATAGTGCACATGTTATGGTTTACTATTCAGTGCCCATGTCATGGTTTCTGGACAATGCACATGTTATGGTTTACTGCACAGTGCCTTTGTCATAGATTACCACACAGTGCACATGTCATGGTTTACGGCACAGTGCACATGTCATGGTTTACTGCACAGTGCACGTGTCATAGTTTACTGCATTGTGCACATGTCATGGTTTACTGCACATGTCATTGTTTACTACACAGTTCACATGCCATGGTTTGCTACACAGTGCACATGTCATGGTTTACTGCACAGTGCACATGCTACAGTTTACTGCACAGTGCACATGTCATAGTTTACTGTATAGTGCACATTTTATGGTTTAGTGCACATGCTATAGTACTGCACTGTTCACGTGTCATGGTTTCCTGCACAGTGCACATGTCATGGTATACTGCACAGTGCTAAAGTCGTGGTTTACTGCACAGTGCACATGTAGTGGTTTAGTGCACAGTGCACATGTCAAGGTTTACTGCACAATGCAAATGTCACGATTTCCAGCACATTGCACATGTTATGGTTTATTGTGCAGTGCACATGTTAGGGGTTTATTGCACAGTGCACTTGTTATGGTTTACTGCACAGTGCACATGTTTTGGTTTACTGCACATGTTATGGTTTACTGCACACTGCTCATGTTATGGTTTATTGCACAGTGCACATGCCATGGTTTACTGCAGAGTGCCAGTGCACATGCCATGGTTTACTGCACAGTGCACCGGCCATGGTTTACTGCACAGTGCATATGTCATGGTTTACTGCACAGTGCAATTTTCGTGGTGTACTGCACATGTTTTTGTTTACTGTCCAGTACACATGTTATGGTTTACTGCACAGTGCGAATGTTATGATTTACTGCACAGTGCACATGTCGTGGTTTACTGGACAGTGCACATGTGGTTTACTGCACAGTGCACTTGTGGTTTACTGGACAGTATACATGTGGTTTACTTCACATAGCAAATGTCGTGGTTTACTGCAGAGTGCACATGTCGTGGTTTAAGGCACAGTGCACGTCATGGTTTACAGCACAGTGCACATGTCGTTGTTTACTGGACTGTGCACATGTCTTGGTTTACTGGACAGTACACTTGTTATGGTTTACTGCACATGTCATCGTTTACTGCACAGAGCACATGTTATAGTTTACTGTACAGTGTACATGTCGTGGTTTACTGCACAATTCAAGTTATATTTCACTAATTATTAGTAATAAAAAGAATGCTTAAAAATATATAAAAAAAACAGTTTTTACATAATAACTTACCCATTGATGAGTCTTTAAAGTTGTAATTCACGAACGCTTTCTCTCGAAGCTTGATAAAAATGGGTATGAAGTTCTTATAATTATAAATTATAATAAATGTATAATTTATAATAATATTTATTGAACATCGTAGTTCATGCAGTCTGAATTGTTTTGCATAGTTAGCCTAAATGAAGTTATAACTTAAAGGTTTTGTACTTTTTTCGTACAAGAACAAGAAGCGCTGGACCTTCAGTCCAGTCCATGTAAAATTGTAAAAGTTTTGTAAGTGGTCATAAATTGTGAGACGCCGAGCAAAGTTTGCACTTATGATGCACTTTAAAGTGCATCATACTCTTGGTATCTTGACCAGTTTTTAATGATATTTAAATGTTATATCTTGACATTATTATTATTATTATTATTATTATTATTATTATTATTATTATTATTATTATTGTTATTAATAATATTATTGTTATTATTATTATTACTAGTTGTTCCCGGCCACAGCAACCTATCCCTGTCTCTCAGTCCTCCCAACCATTGCCCCCCTCCCCTGTCCCTTCGTCCTCCCAACCATTCCTCACTCCCTCGTCCCTTTTTCCTCCCCTTCATCCTCCACTCCAACATCCCCTCGTTCTCCTAAACATTCCCCACACCACCATCCCATTGTGGTCCCCCCACTATCTCCCACTCCCCTGTACCCTCGTCCTCCGTACCATTCCCCCCTCCCCCGTACCCTCGTCCTCCCCACTATCACCCACTCCCCTTGTCCTCCCAACCATTCTTCATTCCCCTCGTCCCCACCATCCCCAACTCCCCTGTCCCCTTGTCCTCCCCAACCATTACCCCCTCCCCTGTCCCCTCGTACTTCCCACCAACCCCCACTCCTATCCACCCTTGTCCTTCCCACAATTCCTCACTCCCTCGTCTGATGATCAAATGATCTGCTATTCCCATCAGAAAATTGAGAACATCAAATGATCTGGGGCTAGATTCACGAAGAAGTTATGCAAACACATACGAACCTGTACATCTTTTCTCAATATTTGGCAGCTTTGTTTACAATTATCAAACAGTTAATGAGCTCCAAAGCACCAGGAGGCTGTTTATAACAATAACAACAGTTGATTGGCAAGTTTTCATGCTTGTAAACTGTTTAATAAATGTAACCAAAGCAATTAAAGATTGAGAAACGTTCGTAAGTACTTGCATAGCTCCTTCGTGAATCTGGCCCCAGATGTTTCCATCACTGAAATATAAGAAAAATAGTTCAAAAAAGCAAATTAAAAAATGAAAAAATACCAAAATAGACTATACTCACGAAATGAACGGTATGGAAAACAACACATCTCAATTCCAATGCAATGTCACACAAAATAATTAAATCAAAATTAAAATAAATCGAAATTTATGAAAATTCAATTTATGAGTGAAATCGGAAACAGTGAAATGAAATCGTTACATATTTTTTATTGCATGTATTGGTCTTATGTGCAGCAGATAACGCTATTTTTCAAAATCGCATGTTTTTACCTGTCACAGGGGTGGCATATATATAATAGATATATAAAAAGACGCGCCTAATTAAAAGCAAAGTTTTGTTAAAATTTCAAAGTAATCGATGAAGATCTTACGAAGATTACAGCGTGTGTTGCACTTACATCCAACAGATGGAGCTGTTTTTCAAATAAAAGCATGTTTTTTCCTGTCACAGGCGAGGCATGTAAATAGTAGATATATAAGAAGACGTGTAGTATTCGAAATCAACGTTGTGTCAAAATTTTAAAGCAATTGGTAGAGAGGTTTTGAAGATTTCCCTCACATGAAAAACACAGTGTTTCAGAAAAAGCATGTTTTTCTACCGTTACAGGCGTGACATCTATTTAGTATATATATAAAAACCTGCTCGGATGTAAATGGAACATTCTGTGAAAATTTCAAAGCAATCGGTGAAGAACTTTCTGAGATCAGCGGTTATGCACAAACGAACATTTCCATTTTTATTTATATAGACTAGCTGTACTCGCCACGCGTTGCTTTGGCTCTGTCTGGTTAAATGCAAAAGAAAGAAAAGTGAGAAACAATCCGTGTCTAGATCTAAACCGAACAATTCTAAAAATTGGCCCTGAGCTTTATTGATGGTGATTGCCAACGCCAATCGAATTGGGAATTACAATCTCTTAAATTGAAATGGCAAATCCGTTGGAATCATATGAATGTGAGGAATGCAGACATCTTCACCTTTGAAAAGGCCTGTCAAGATTGTTGCTTCTACGACGTTGCGGAAATTTTTTTTACTGCAAGCCGCGTGACATTGCTAAGCTTTTGCTGGTTAATATTTCGTAACATGATAATTGTCACGCCGATTTTTAATTGCAGAACGTGTGGTGGTATCCCTGGCAGATCGAGTGAATTAAAATATTCTGTTGGATAAATAACCCACTTCATCTGCTTCCACCACAGTGTCGACGGACTTGTATGTGACTGCCTTGCTTTGCATGTTAGACTGAATAATATTGCTAAGTTCTTAGACGTCTTTGTTCTTGGCCGCAGGAACAGCTCGTTCACTCAGCCAATCGTGATTCTTATAACTGGTTTGAATATTGGGAAATACTTTTTCAACCAATTCTTCTTTTGACGTCACTAAATTGTAGAAGTTTTGAGGCAATGAAATTCGTCCTAAGGTGTTAGATCAACCGGCAGGTTTCCGTTCCAAATTTCTAGTAATTGATGTGAGAATATCTAAGCTGATTAGTCGTTTTGCAGTTGGTCACGCATATTTGTACTTAATTTTAACATCTTTACATAGCAACACAAAGTAGAGTATTTCAGGCAAGCATTTATTTCGTCCGCTGATGTCGATCGAGGAATCACAGGTAATGTTTGCATGAAATCTCTTGCAAGCAATATTAATGCGTTCCCAAATGGTCTGATGTTTCCATGCAAATCTTGTAATGATCGATCAGGAGCCTCGAGCGATTTTTTGTTGGCCATTGTGCAATCATCCCAAACAATAAGTTTACATTTGTGCAATACTTTTCCCATGCCAGATGCTTTGGAAATGTTGCACGTGGGAGTTTCAATGAAATGCATGTTCAATGGCAATCTCAAAGCCAAAGTAGCAATTCTTCCACGTGGTAGCAATGTCGTAGCTATTCCGGACGATGCAAGAGTTAATGTTAGGCCAATTTGGGATCGAAATGCTGCCGAAATCAATCTAATTAGAAAGGTTATACAGTTCCTCCTGGAGCATCTAAGAAGATTTCTCCAAACACGTTATTGACAGTTTGAATTATTTGATCGTAAATTCCTTTTCGCTCAAGCGTTAGCTTAAGAATACATGATTGCACATACGATAAAAGATCACCCGTGTTATAATTTTGTTCACGACGCAATTCTACATTGAACGAAGCAGCAGCAGATCGATTCGGTGATGGCATTCCCAATTGATTGAGAACTTTGTTCGCGATTTCTAAGCACAAATCTTTCATTATTATCAACGCTTCGTTGCAGATTTTTGCTGTGAAATTCATGTTCATATTTGAATTTTCCTTGCATATTCGACGGACAATATCTTCAGCCATGTGTGATTTGCGTTTCTCCCATACTCTGTTGGGGATGGAGAGCCGGTGATCAATATGATTGCAAACAATGCACGAATTTGATTTGGAAGTGACTTGTTGGTTGTGTCATTAATGCATACATCCCAGTGTCGGTCGTCTCCAAAAAAATCAGAGGTTGACATGCTCTACGGCATGTGTTACGCTGCTGACAAATCTCAATAACTGGAAGGACGTTGGACCGGGCACATTTACCAACAGCTTGTGAAGAAAGAAGCATTCATCTTGATTGGAATGCACAGTGTACAGTCTGCCTATCGTAGTTTGTTTGAATATGCCAGGTTGTCCGTCGACTCGCTCTCCTCGTTTACGTCATTCAATTGATTTTCTCCTGGCATTCCATGTGTAATACGTAGACACTTCCGAATACAGCAATTTTCTTGCAAACACGTCATCTTGACATAACGTGAAAAAATCAGTTAACGTTGTAGCTGGTGGATTAACAGCTGTTTGTGGCCTATTTGCAGCTGTGAAATAAACATGATGTCGATTTTCCTGTTTTCAAAACAAGAACAACAAATTCTAACGAAATATTTAAATTCGAATGCCGATCAATCGACACAGCTTATTTTCACCACCAGTTGCACTGAAAAAAGAACAGTAAAAAACGAATGAAAAACAATGAAAAAAAACAACAAATAAGCTATATCTATGAAATGAACGGTATTGTAAACAACACAGCTCAATTCCAACGCAATGTCACAAAATAATTAATTAAATAATTAATGTCACAAAATAATTAACTAAATAATTAATGTCACAAAATAATTAATTAAATAATTAATGTCACAAAATAATTAATTAAATAATTAATGTCACAAAATAATAATTCAAAAAAGTTAAATAAATCAAAATCTATGCAAATTCAATATATCAATGCAATCGGAAACATTGAAATTGATTCGTAACATATCTTGTAAATCGTATGTTCCTCTTACGTGTAACAAATGGCGCTGTTTTAAAAAAATGCATGATTTTACCTGTCACAGGTGTGGCATCTAAATAGTAGGTATATCAAACATGCATGTATTTGAAAGGAACGTTGTGTCAAAATTTCAAAGCAATCGGTGAAGAACATTCGGATATTATAGTGCGTGTTGCTCACAAAAACGGCGTCCAACAGATGGCGCCGTTTTTAAAAACAACCATGTTTTTTCCTGTCGCAGGTGAGGCATGTATATAGTAGGTATATAAAAACACTCGCCTATTCGAATGCAATGATGTGTCAAGATTACAAAGAAATCGGTAAAGTGGTTTTGAAGACTTCCCCACTTTAAAAATACAGCTTTTCCAAAAAAGCATGTTTTTTCCCGTCACAGACGTGACATCTATATTGTATGTATATTAAAATCAGCTCGGATGCGAATGGAAGGTTGTGTGAAAATTTCCAGGTAATCGGTGAAGAACTTTCGGAGATTAGCGATTTTGAAAAAACGAACATTTCCATTTTTATTTATATAGATTATTATTATTATTATTATTTTTTTTAACTCATTTTTTCTTTGGGACGGGAAGGGGTCATGTGTGATAATATATGATAACACAGCATCCAAATCATAACTCAAAGTTCAGAAAATTTATTCTTTGTGTTAGAGCTCTGTGTTAGGTTCTTATATTTGTGTTAGAGCTCTGTGTTAGGTTGTTACCTTTGTGTTAAAGTTCTGCATTAGGTTGTTACCTTTGTGTTAAAGCTCTGAGTTAGGTTGTTTCCCTTGTGCTAGAGCTCCGTGTAAGATTGTCACCTTTGTGCTAGAGCTCCGTGTAAGATTGTCACCTTTGTGCTAGAGCTCCCTGTAAGAATGCCACCGTTGTCCTAGTGCCCCGTGTAAGAATGTCACTTTTGTGCAAGAGCTCTGTGTAAGAATGTCACCTTTGTTCTAGAGCTCCGAGTAAGAATGTCACCTATGTGCGAGAGCTCCGTCTAAGATGTCACCTTTGTGCTAGAACTCCTTGATAGGGTGTCACCTTTGTGTTAGTGCTCCGTGATAGGGTGTCACCTTTGTGCTAGAGCTCTGTGATAGGGTGTCAGCTTTCTTTAACTTGATTCTGGACAATAAGCAAGTGGTGTTTGTACTCTGGGAAGACCCCGGAGGTGGAGACATGTTGCAGACCTTGTCCCCGGGTCTCCTCTGGGTCCCCGGGTCTCCTCTGGGTCCCCTGGTCTCCTCTGGGTCCCCGGGTCTCCTCTGGTTCCCTGGGTCTCCTCTGGTTCCAGGAGTCTCCTGTGGGTTACCGGGTCTCCTCTGGGGCCCCGTGTCTCTTCTTGGTCCGTGGGTCTCCTCTGGGTCCCCGGATCTTCTCTTTGTCTCCGGGTCTTCTCTTTGTCTCCGGGTCTTCTCTTTGTCTCCGAACCTCCTTTTAGTCCCCGGGTCTTTACCGGGTCCCCAGATCTCCTCTGGGTCCTCGGCACTGTCCTCCAGAGGAGTCAGTAACTTTATCCACAACACTCCGAGGCCATGAACAATTATCCAGCCCTGTGAGTGTTACGGTTTGATCAATTAACAATTCACCTCGAATAGTTTTCAGTATACATGTATCCACCTGCGGCTGTGATGACTCTGGTGGCAGGGCCTAGTATACATGTATCCACCTGCGGCTGTGATGACTCTGGTGGCAGGGCCTAGTATACATGTATCCACCTGCGGCTGTGATGACTCTGGTGGCAGGGCCTAGTATACATGTATCCACCTGCGGCTGTGATGACTCTGGTGGCAGGGCCTAGTATACATGTATCCACCTGCGGCTGTGATGACCCATGTGGCAGGGCCTAGTATACATTTATCCACCTGCAGCTGTGATGGCACCTGGTGGCAGGACTTAGTATACATGTATCCACCTGCGGCTGTGATTACCCTAGACGCTGAGTCACGCAGCCAACTCCTGGAACCATCATTAATCACCAACATTTTCTGACAATATAGGATCATTTAAAAAAAAGTCAAACATCCTCAAGATCTATCTGCTATGACTCACCCAGCACCCAAAACGTCTAGTTCCTATGATTACCATGATAGATATAGGCACTTAATTTAGGCAATATAGGCAATTTAATACACGAATGTAATATAATAGGCCTAGGAAAATTAGGTTTACTCGTTGCCTTGTTTCACGAACCTCCTACATAATTAATTGTACAAATAGTGGGTGTTTGTTGGTTCAACAGTCCACATGGTGTACTATCATCCATGGTTATCGGCGTTCCAATTTATTGTCAAAAAAACTTTAGCAATCCTGTGTGTCAACATATGTTTGCAAACACTGTGACTCCAGTGTCAAAAGTTTTTGGAAGACCTTTGTAACAGTAAATATTACAAAATGCGAAGATTTTTCAGGTCTCGCTCATTACAGGAACGACCAGTTGGAAACAGCCAGTTGATTTCGAGGATTTTGTTGAAATGGTGAGTATATTGTGAGTTGTGAGCTAGTGTTCTATCGCAGAATATTAACAGTGTATAAATGGTGCATGCCAGATTATTACACGGTGAGTAAGTGATGGATAAGAGATAAAATCATTATTTTAATTATTATCAGGAGACGTCACTAAGCCATTACGACTGTACAGCACTGAGGATAAGGTATGGGGATGGGATGGGGAGAAGGAATGGTGTCCAACCACTTAGACGGTCTGGGATTGAACGCCGATCTGCATGAAGTGAGACCTTCACTCTATTGTCCAGTTTTAGTGGTTGGGCACTGCCTTGGGTACTCAGAGATGAGTACATGGTGAGTGTATGTGTGAGAGAATAGATGAGACCTGATGTCTTATTGTGTGTGTACTGTGTGTGCACGTCATGAGTGCACATAGTGTGAGCACTAAGTCGAGTATCGTTAATATGAAACTCAGAAATGCCTTGTTGGGTGTCGTTGGAGAGTTCCTGTCAACAGAATGGTATTGCTAACACAACAGCCGTCGTGTGATTCACTCATTTGCAATTACAGCAAGGAGAAACAACAACTAGTTAACTCCAGGGAGTTAAAATCTATGATCAGAATCTGGTGGTACTGTGAGTGTCGCAGTTATAACAAGGACTATGGATGGTTACAAGGGTCCCATTTTCCTGACTAGCCTCTCCCGTGACGTAGTCATGTCGTTACGGCATCACAGCATCATCACGGGACTGCTCTGGTTGGATAGGCCTCAGTGCCTGATGCCGATTGGCCGGTTTTGTATGGTAAGAAGTGGGAAGAGCCGCCCTGCTGCCAGCTAGGAAAGCCTGCCGACGACATTCTGGAATGTTTTTCTTTTTATTTATAAAACAAAGTAAATACAACATAAAAGACACCGAAGCACCAAAAAAAAAAAAAAGCACCGCACCAAACATCAACAAACACATAATACAGAAATGCAACATATAACAGAGTAACACCTCACAGAAACTCTCAAAATAACAAGGAACACAGAAGAACAATAACCAAGATAACATGGCGCACAGAGCAACATAACATAGAAGTGAAAACAAAAAGAAAAGCACACAGAGCAATCTATATAAATAAAAATGGAAATGTTCGTTTGTGCATAATCGCTAATCATCCGAAAGTTCTTCACCGATTGCTTTAAAATTTTAACACAATGTTCCATTCGCATCCGGCCAGGATTTTATATACATACTATATAGATGTCATGTCTGTGACGGTAAAAAAAACATGTTTTTTTTCTGAAAAACCGTTTTTCATGAGCTTTTTATGTGAGAAAAATCTTTGAAACCTCTTTACCGATTGCTATGAAATTTTGACACAGCGTTGCATTCGAACAGGCGCGTCTTTTTATATATCTATTATATACATGCTTCACCTGTGACAAGAATTTTTTTTTTTAAACAGCTCCATCTGTTGGACGTAAGAGCAACACACACTGTAATCTCCGAAAGTTCTTCACCGATTGCTTTGAAATTTTGACACAACGTTGGATTCGAAAAGGCGCATCTTTTTATATACCTACTATGTTGATGCCACCGCCGTGTCAGGTAAACACATGCGTTTTTTAAAAACAGCGCCATCTGTTGCATATAATAGCAACATGCTTGCTGTATTAATATGTCACGAATTCCATTCCAATGTTTCTGATTGCACTGATAAATTTGATTTTCATAGATTTTGATTTATTTTATTTTTTATTGAATTATTTTTTGTGACTGTGTTGGAATTGAGCTGTGTTGTTTACCATACCGTTCATTTCGTGAGTATAAGTATAGATGCCACACCTGTGACAGGAAAAACTATGCTTTCCTTCAAAAACAGCGTCATCTGTTGCATGTAAGAGCAACACACATGCTATATTAAATATGTTACAATTCCATTGCAAAATTTTTGATTGCATTGATAAATTGACTTTTCATAGATTTTGATTTATTTTCATTTTGATTTAATTATTTTGTGTGAATTGTGTTGGAATTGAGCTGTGTTGTTTGCCATACCATTTGCCATTTCGTGAGTATAGTTTATTTTTTTATATATTCATTTCATTTTTAATTGTTTTTCTTGACATATATTCTTTGAATTGTTTACTTTTCCCATTGTTTCTCTTAAATTAGGAATCTATATAGAATTATTAAAAGAAAGTTATGAATTCCAAGTAAAATGAAATAAGAAAAGAAAACCTGTGCAGAGAAATAACAGGAAGGCATTTTGGCGAATGAAGTTTTAATCTTAAAATAAAAAAGCAACAATATTATTTAAAATGTTTTGATGCGCACTGAATGGAAAAACAAAACAAAAAACAAGCATGAGCATATACACATATGCATGTACGTAGAACCCGGGTCACACACGTAATACGTAACGCTAACATACATACATGACGGTCCATCCTGGACCAATATTGGTACGTCCTGGACCGTTATTGGTCCGTCCTGGACCATTATTGGTCCATCCTGAACCGTTATTGGTCCGTACTGGACCATTATTGGTCCATCCTGGACCATTATTGGTCCGTCCTGGACCATTATTGGTCCGTCCTGGACCATTATTGGTCCATCCTGAGCCGTTATTGGTCCGTCCTGGACCGCTATTGGTCCGTCCTGGACCGTTATTGGTCCATCCTCAACCGTTATTGGTCCGTACTGAACCATTATTGGTCCATCCTGGACCATTATTGGTCCGTCCTGGACCATTATTGGTCCGTCCTGGACCATTATTGGTCCGTCCTGCACCATTATTGGTCCATCCTGAGCCGTTATTGGTCCGTCCTGGACCGCTATTGGTCCGTCCTGCACCATTATTGGTCCATCCTCAACCGTTATTGGTCCGTACTGAACCATTATTGGTCCATCCTGGACCATTATTGGTCCATCCTCAACCGTTATTGGTCCGTCCTGGACCATTATTGGTCCGTCCTGGACCATTATTGGTCCATCTTGAACCGTTATTGGTCCGTCCTGGACCGCTATTGGTCCGTCCTGGACCGTTATTGGTCCATCCTCAACCGTTATTGGTCCGTCCTGGACCATTATTGGTCCGTCCTGGACCATTATTGGTCCATCTTGAACCGTTATTGGTCCGTCCTGGACCATTATTGGTCCGTCCTGCACCATTATTGGTCCATCCTGAGCCGTTATTGGTCCGTCCTGGACCGCTATTGGTCCGTCCTGGACCGTTATTGGTCCATCCTGGACCATTATTGGTCCGTCCTGGACCATTATTGGTCCGTCCTGGACCATTATTGGTCCGTCCTGGACCATTATTGGTCCGTCCTGGACCATTATTGGTCCGTCCTGGACCATTATTGGTCCGTCCTGGACCATTATTGGTCCGTCCTGGACCATTATTGGTCCGTCCTGGAAAATTATTGGTCCGTCCTGGACCATTATTGGTCCGTCCTGGACCATTATTGGTCCGTCCTGGACCATTATGGGTCTGTCCTGGATGTTATAATGTCGTGTGATGGCCAGAGATAGAGATGCAGGAAAATATATCAAGTAGTAGCATGAGATGAAAGATAAGAATAGGATGAAAGGTAAGCATAGGACGAAAGGTACGAATAAGAGTAACGCAAGAACAAGAGAAAAGTAAAAACAAGAGGAACGTAAGAACGAGTAACGTAAGAACAAGAGTAATGTAAGAGTAAGAGGAACGTAAGAATAAGAGCAATATAAGATTAGAAGGAACGTAAGAATAACAGGAACCTAAGAATAAGAGGAACATAAGAATAAGAGAAACGTAAGAATAAGAATAACAAAATAATAAGAGGAATGTAAGAATAAGAGAAAAGGATCCAATAACAAATGAGTTTGAATAAGAAAATACAATAAAACTCGACAAGCGCCTCCTAATAATACCTGATCAACCAGGCTGTGGCATGTATATGAGGCTGTGAGCAGCTGCATCGAACAACATGGCTGATCAGACCTGCAACCAGGTTGCCTGGCCAGAGACTGGGCCGTGGGGATACTAATCCTCGAAATCTCCAACAAGTTTACTGTTATAGTTTACTGTACAGTACACATGTCATGACAATGCACATGGTATGGTTTACTGCACAGTGCACATGTTCTGGTTTAATGTACAGTGCACATGTTATGGTTTGCTGTACAGTACACATGTTAGGGTTTACTGTACAGTACACATGTTATGATTTACTGCACAGTGCATATGTTATGATTTACTGCACAGTGCACATGTCATAGTTTACTGCACAGTGTAGTGTACATGTCACTGTTTACTGCACAGTGCACATGTCATTGTTTACTGCTCAGTGCACATGTCATGGTTTACCGCACAGTGCACATGTCGTGGTTTACTGCACAGTGCACATGTCATGGTTTACTGCACAGTTCACATGTGATGGTTTACTACACAGTGCATATGTCATGGTTTACTTCAAAGTGCCCAGGTCATGGTTTACTGCACATTGTACATGTTATTGTTTACTGCACAGTTCCCAGGTCATGGTTTACTGCTCAGTAAACATATCATAGTTTACTGCACATTGCACATGTTATTGTTTACTGCACAGTTCCCAGGTCATGGTTTACTGCTCAGTAAACATGTCATGGTTTACTGCACATTGCTCATGTTATTGTTTACTGCACATTACACATGTTATTGTTTACTGCACAGTGCACATGTCGTAGTTTACCGCAGAGTGCACATGTCGTAGTTTACCGCAGAGTGCACATATCATGGCCTTCTGCACAGTGTACATGTTATGGTTTACTGCACAGTGGACATGTCATAGTTTACTGCACAGTGTAGTGTACATGTCACTGTTTACTGCACAGTGCACATGTCATTGTTTACTGCTCAGTGCACATATCATGGTTTACCGCACAGTGCACATGTCGTGGTTTACTGCACAGTGCACATGTCATGGTTTACTGCACAGTTCACATGTGATGGTTTACTACACAGTGCATAAGTCATGGTTTACTTCAAAGTGCCCAGGTCATGGTTTACTGCACATTGTACATGTTATTGTTTACTGCACAGTTCCCAGGTCATGGTTTACTGCTCAGTAAACATATCATAGTTTACTGCACATTGCACATGTTATTGTTTACTGCACAGTTCCCAGGTCATTGTTTACTGCTCAGTAAACATGGCATGGTTTACTGCACATTGCTCATGTTATTGTTTACTGCACATTACACATGTTATTGTTTACTGCACAGTGCACATGTCGTAGTTTACCGCAGAGTGCACATGTCGTAGTTTACCGCAGAGTGCACATATCATGGCCTTCTGCACAGTGTACATGTTATGGTTTACTGCACAGTGCACATGTCATAGTTTACTGCATAGTGAACATGTCATGGTTTCTGGGCCGTGCACATATTTTTGTTTACTGCACAGTGCACATATTATGGTTTACTGCCCAGAGCACATGTCGTGGTTTACGGCACAGTGCACATATCATGGTTTACTGCACAATGCACATGTTTTCTTTACTGCACAGTTCACATGTTATGCATTACTGAACAGTGCACACGTTATGGTTAACTGGACAGTGCAAATGTTATGGTTTACAGCACAGTGCCCATGTCATAGATTACCACACAGTGCACATGTCATGGTTTACGGCACAGTGTACATGTCATGGTTTACGGAACAGTGCACGTGTCATAGTTTACTGCATTGTGCACATGTCATGGTTTACTGCATTGTGCACATGTCGTGGTTTACTGCACAGTGCACATGTCGTTGTTTACTGCACAGTTCACATGCCATGGTTTACTACACAGTGCACATGTCATGGTTTACTGCACAGTGCACATGCTTCAGTTTACTGCACAGTACACATGCTTCAGTTTACTGCACAGTACACATGTCATAGTGTACTGTATAGTGCACATTTTATGGTTTAGTGGACAGTGCACATGTTATAGTATACAGCACTGTTCACATGTCATGGTTTCCTGCACAGTGCACATGTCATGGTATACTGCGAGGTGCTAAAGTCGTGGTTTACTGCACAATGCATATGTCATGATTTCCTGCACATTGCACATGTTATGGTTTATTGTGCAGTGCACATGTTAGGGTTTATTGCACAGTGCACTTGTTATTCTTTACTACACAGTGCACATGTTTTGGTTTACTGCACACTGCACATGTTATGGTTTACTGCACACTGTTCATATTATTTTTTATTGCACAGTGGACATGCCATGGTTTACTGCACAGTGCACATGCCATGGTTTACTGCACAGTCCACCTGCCATGGTTTACTGGACAGTGCATATGTCATGGGTTTACTGCTCAGTGCAATTTTCGTGGTGTACTGCACATGTTTTTGTTTACTGTCCAGTGCACATATTATGGTATACTGCACAGTGCACATGTCGTGGTTTACTGCACAGTGCACATGTCGTGGTTTACTGCACAATTCAAGTTATATTTCACTAATTATTAGTAATAAAAAGAATGCTTAAAAATATATAAAAAAACAGTTTTTACATAATAACTTACCCATTGATGAGTCTTTAAAGTTGTAATTCACGAACGCTTTCTCTCGAAGCTTGATAAAAATGGGTATGAAGTTATTATAATTATAAATTATAATAAATGTATAATTTATAATAATATTTATTGAACATCGTAGTTCATGCAGCCTAAATTGTTTTGCATAGTTAGCCTAAATGAAGTTATAACTTAAAGGTTTTGTACTTTTTTCGGACAAGAACAAGAAGCGCTGGACCTTCAGTCCAGTCCATGTAAAATTGTAAAAGTTTTGTAAGTGGTCATAAATTGTGAGACGCCGAGCAAAGTTTGCACTTATGATGCACTTTAAAGTGCATCATACTCTTGGTATCTTGACCAGTTTTTAATGATATTTAAATGTTATGTCTTGATATTATTATTATTAGTATTATTATTATTATTATTATTATTATTATTATTATTATTATTATTATTATTATTATTATTATTATTATTATTATTATTACTAGTTGTACCCGGCCACAGCAACCTATCCCTGTCTCTCAGTCCTCCCCACCATTGCCCCCCTTCCCTGTCCCCTCGTCCTCCCAACCATTCCACGTTCCTCCCTCCCCTCGTCCTCCCAACCATTCCACGTTCCTCCCTCCCCTCGTCCTCCCAACTATTCCTCACTCCCTCGTCCCTTTTTCCTCCCCTTCATCCTCCACTCCAGCATCCCCTCGTCCTCCTAACTATTCCTCACACCACCATCCCATTGTTCTCCCCCACTATCTCCCACTCCCCTTTACCCTCGTCTTCCATACCATTCCCCCCTCCCCCGTACCCTCGTCCTCCCCACTATCACCCACTCCCCTATCCCCTTGTCCTCCCAACCATTCTCCATTCCCCTCGTCCCCACCATCCCCAACTCCGCTGTCCCCTTTTCCTCTCCAACCATTACCCCCTCCCCTGTCCCCTCGTACTCCCCACCATCCCCCACTCCCATCTCCCCTTGTCCTTCCCACAATTCCTCACTCCCTCGTCTGATGACCAAATGATCTGCTGTTCCCATCAGAAAATTGAGAACATCAAATGATCTGGGGCTAGATTCACGAAGAAGTTACGCAAACACATACGAACCTGCACATCTTTTCTCAATATTTGGCAGCTTTGTTTTTACAATTATTAAACAGTTAATGAGCTCCAAAGCACCAGGAGGCTGTTTATAACAATAACAACAGTTGATTGGCAAGTGTTCATGCTTGTAAACTGTTTAATAAATGTAACCAAAGCCATTAAAGATTGAGAAACGATGTACACGTTCGTAAGTACTTGCATAGCTCCTTCCTGAATCTGGCCCCAGATGTTTCCATCACTGAAATATAAGAAAAACAGTTCAAAAAAGGAAATTAAAAAATGAAAAAATATAAAAATAAACTATACTCACGAAATGAACGGTATGGTAAACAACACATCTCAATTCCAATGCAATGTCACACAAAATAATTAGATCAAAATTAAAAAAAATCGAAATTTATGAAAATTCAATTTATCAGTGAAATCGGAAACATTGAAATGGAATCGTTACATATTTTTTATTGCATGTATTGGTCTTATGTGCAGCAGATAACGCTATTTTTCAAAAACGCATGTTTTTACCTGTCACAGGGGTGGCATCTGTATAGTAGATATATAAAAAGACGCGCCTAATTGAAAGCAAAGTTGTGTCAAAATTTCAAAGTAATCTATCTAATCTAATCTAATCTTACGAAGATTAAAGCGTGTGTTGCACTTACATCCAACAGATGGAGCTGTTTTTCAAATAAAAGCATATTTTTTCCTGTCACAGGCGAGGCATGTAAATAGTAGATATATAAAAAGACGTGTAGTATTCGAAACCAACGTTGTGTCAAAATTTTAAAGCAATTGGTAAAGAGGTTTCGAAGATTTCCCCTCACATGAAAAACACATGAATAACACAGTGTTTCAGAAAAAGCATGTTTTTTTCTACTGTTACAGGCGTGACATCTATTTAGTATGTATATAAAAACCTGCTTGGATGTAAATGGAACATTCTGTGAAAATTTCAAAGCAATCGGTGAAGAACTTTCGGAGATCAGCGGTTATACACAAACGAACATTTCATTTTTATTTATATAGACTAGCTGTATTCGCCACGCGTTGCTGTGGCTCTGTCTGGTTAAATGCAAAAGAAAGAAAAGTGAGAAACCATGTGAGAAACAATCCGTGTCTAGATCTAAACCGCACAATTCTAAAAATTGGCTCTGAGCTTTATTGATGGTGATTGCAAACGCCAATCGAGTTGGGAATTACAATCTCTTAAATTGAAATGGCAAATCCGTTGGAATGATATGAATGTGAGGAATGCAGACATCTTCACCTTTGAAAAGGCCTGTCAAGATTGTTGCTTCTACGACGTTGCGGAATAATTTTTTACTGCAAGCCGCGTGACATTGCTAAGCTTTTGCTGGTTAATATTTCGTAACATGATAATTGGCACGCCGATTTTTAATTGCAGAACGTGTGGTGGTATCCCTGGCAGATCGAGTGAATTAAAATATTCTGCTGGATAAATAACCCACTTCATCTGCTTCCACCACAGTGTCGACGGACTTGTATGTGACTGCCTTGCTTTGCATGTTAGACTGAATAATATTGCTAAGTTCTTAGACGTCTATGTTCTTGGCTGCAGGAACAGTTCGTTCACTCAGCCAATCGTGATTCTTATAACTGGTTTGAATATTGGGAAATACTTTTTCAACCAATTCTTCTTTTGACGTCACTAAATTGTAAAAGTTTTGAGGCAATGAAATTCGTCCTAAGGTGTTAGATCAACCGGCAGGTTTCCGTTCCAAATTTCCAGAAATTGATGTTCAATGGGCTACTGGACTCTATCATATCTTCATTTGAAACTGTGTATGGAGTCTGCCTCCAGCACATCACTTCCTAGTGCATTCCATTTGTTAACTACTCTGACACTGATTTTTTTTTTGTAATGTCTCTGTGGTTCATTTGGGCACTGAGCTTCCACCTGTGTCCCCTTGCTCGTGTACTACCCGTGCTAAAGAGTTTGTCTTTGTCCACCCTTTCAATTCCTCTGAGAATTTTGTAGGTGGTTATCATGTCTCCCCTTACTTTTTTGTTTTCCAGGGATGTGAGGTTCAGCTCCCTTAACCTTTCCTCGCAGCTCATACCTCTCAGTTCCGGGACGAGTCTGGTGACATACCTGTGAATGTTTTCTAACTTTGTCTTGTATTTAACTAGGTATGGACTCCAGGCTGGAGCTGCAAATTCCAGGATTGGTCTGATGTGTCGCATCAGGGATGAGTACATAGTGAGTCTGTTGGATCAGAAATCAGTACATGCTGAGTCTGTGTTGCATCAGGGACAAGAAAATGGTGAGTGTGTTTCATCAAAGATAAGTACATAGTGAATGTGTTGCATCAGAGATGAGTAGACTGTAAGATTACGCCGCATCAAAGATCAGTACACAATGAGTCATGGTAGCAGTCCGGAACGAATAAACAATGAATTTGTGTTACGGTAGAGATGAGTAGACATGCTACAGCAGCGATACATTATACAGCACTCCGCCAATATTCTGTATTTGAGCCTAGTGGCGAACTCTATGTAACCTGCACCTTATGATTCCGTGTCTGTGTAATCAGACACAACAACACGAAATCCTGATACGTAAGATAAGACTTGCGTATCTCATCCATTAAACCCGTGAAGGTAAAGCATGTTTCCAGAACCTGGGCCATGCCTCTAAGAGTGATTGTTTTGATTCGCCACCCGAAGTATTTCTAAACACAAACAAATGATATTGTTCATAACAATTGGCATTATCGATGCTTGTTCAGTAGTTCTCGGGAGAGACTGATATATGTCTCGTCCTTCTTAGGTGTGACCAATGTCCTGAAATTGAAAATAATATGCATATGTTTTATTTCTGTAAGCAGAAAGTTGTTCTTGTAAACTGGATTAGAGACACTCTTAAAGCTTTATGTGGACCAAGTATTAGAGTGGAGTTAATGAGGTTTTTAATGTTTCATATTGACATAAAATGCAAGAAAATTAGGAATACAATAATTATGTTACTTTCTGATTACATTTTTTGTGTGTGGATAGGCAGGCAGGAAGGTTACTCAGTAGACAAAATATTGAAGTTCTTGCGAGGCAGGATCAGGTATAACATTTGGGGTTTAAGGCTCATGCTCGCTGATGATATGGAAAATTTGTTTACTGAGAATTATATAAAATATATATAAATGTAATAATTTCCCCTGTATTCTAATGTAAATTTATTCTCCAATTTTTGTAAATCGTTTATAGGTAAATAAGTATAACATTCAGATTTTTTTAAAGATCTTGTTCTGTACTACTGAAACACTTGTTCACTAAGAATTGTAATTTATAATTGCCTTGTAACACTTATGTATATGTAATTTATATTGTATTTTTTTAAATAAAGAAAAAAAATTCCTGTCCCAGACGTGTGAAGTGTGAGGCGTGTGTCGGTCGGGTGATCGTATTGCCAATTGTTGCATCTTTCATAATTATTTATTTCAAAATGCTTGTTGGAGTTATTATTCTAGATTGTGTAGAATAATATATACTTCTGAGTAAACGTGTTTGTGAGTGATTATCTCAGAGTGCAAGTGGTTAGTTAAAAGTCCTATCAGACGTTTGGTAATTGTGTGTGGGAGAGAGGCATCTGCGGGAGCAGCGTGCTTGAGGAACTGAGTTTGAAGCGGTGTGGCGTTGGAATCGGAAGGGTCTCTCTTTTAGTTAAGTCGTTGTAGTCCATTTTGTTCTGGTTTGTATTGGTTGTTACTATCTGAGTGGACAAGATACTATAACAAGTCATACCGCGAATTATATTATATTGTAGTTTTATATTGTTACCCAGTGGAGTTTTTGGTTATATAATAATTCCTAAGTTCAAATATTTTATACAAATAGTTTATACTTTTACTTATGTTTGTGCCCTTCCCTCCGTAAATAACTGGTGCTTTTACTATACATCACAGGTATTTAAGCTAATAAATGCCCTCAGATATTCATGCCAATTTCCACAGATATAATTGAAGTGTGATATGCCTGGATAAAAAAAATAAACCCATTTCAGGCACGAGCCAATTTCAAAGAGCGGAGGTGATAACAGCATGTTTATCCAATGTTTATTACAATGAAGAAATTGCTTTTAACACAATACAGTTATATGTTCGGCAACGCATTTTTTTGTTATAGAGACCAACTTTAAACTTTTTTGTCTTTAAAGGAAGATTAGGGAGAAATATTTTGTACTTCATAAGACAGGATTGCTACATTGAGTCAAAATTGTGTGTGATTACCTGGTGAAATGGGTACCTGGTGAAGTAGGTTCCAAGGAAATAGCGCACTTGGTGAAGTGGGTATATAGAAAATTGGGTACATGGTGAAGTGGGTACCGAGTAAAGTGGGTACCTAGGTAATAAGGTACATGGTGAAGTGGGTACGTAGGAAATAGGGTACTTGGTGATATGGGTAATTGGTGACGTAGATACCTAGAAAATAGGGTACTTGCTGAAATAGGTACCTAAGAAATCGGGTACTTGGTGAAATGGGTACCTGGTGAGGTATGAACCTAGGAAACAAGGTACTTGGTGAAGTGGATACCTGCTGAAGTGGGAACCTAGGAAACTGGGTCATTGGTGAAGTGAGAACCTGGTAATATGGGTACCTAGAAAATAGGGTATTTGGTGACATGGGTACCTGGTGAAGTAGGTACCAAGAAAATTGGGCACTTGGTGAAGTGGGTACTTAGGAAATTTGGTACTTTGTGAAGTTGGATGCCTACGGAAGTAGGAACCTAGGAAATGGGGTATTTGGGGAAGTAGGTACCTGGTGAATTGCGTACCTAGGAAATTGGGAACATGTTGAAGTGGGTACCTAGGAAACTGAATACTTGGTGAAGTGGATACCTAGGAAATTGGGTACTTGGGGATGTGGGTACCTGGTAAGGTGGGTACCTAGAAAATTGGGTACTTGGTGAAATGGTATTCGGGTGAAGAAGGTACCTGGTGAAGTGTGTACCTAGGAAATTGGGAACATGGTGAAGCAGATACCTCATGAAGATGGTACCAAAGAAAATCGGTAGTTGGTGAAGTGGGTACCTGGTGAAGTGGGTACCTGGTGAAGTTGGAACCTGGTGAAGAGGGAACCTAGGAAAATGGGTACTTGGTGAAGTGGGTACTAAGGAAATTGGGTTCTTTGTTAAGTAGGTACCTTGTGAAGTGCGTACCTTGAAAATTGTATACTTGGTGAAGTGGGTGCCTAAGAATTTGGATACTTGGTGAAGTGTGTATCTGGTGAAGTGGGTACCTAGGAATATGATTACTAGGTAAAGTAGTTACCTGGTGAAGTGGGTACATAGGAAATTGGGTCTTGGGGAAGTGGATAACTTGTGAAGTGGGTACCTAGGAAATTGGGTACATGGTAAATTGGGTACCTTGGTAATTGGTGGTGTGGGAACCTAGTGAAGTCTGAACCTGTTGAGGTGGGACCCTAGGAAATTCAGTACATGGTGAAGTGGGTACTAGGAAATTGGGTACTTGGAAAAGTAAGTACCTAGGAAATTGAGTACTTAGTGAAGTGGGTCCCTGGTGAAGTGGGTACCTAAAAAATTGAGTATTTGGTGAAGTGGGAACCTGGTAAAGAGGGTACCCGGTGAAATGAGTACCTAAGAAATTTGGCACTTGCCGAAGTGCGTAGATGGTGAAGTTGGTACCTAGGAAATAAGGGTATTTAGTGAAGTGGGCACCAGGTGAAGTGCATTCCTAGAAAATTAGGTACTTTCTGAAGTGGGGCACCTGGTGAAGTGGTTACCTAGGAACATGGTTACTAGGTGAAGCGGGTACCTAAGAAATTGGGAACTTAATGAAGTGGGTACCTGGTGAAGTGGGAACTTGTTGAGATGGATACGTAGTTATTGGGTATTTGGTGAAGTAGGTACCTAAGAAACTGGTTACCTGGTGAAGTGGTACCTGGTGAAATGGGTACCTAAGAAATGTGGTACTTGGTGAAGTGGGTACCTGGTGAAGAGTGTTCTTAGAAAATTGTGTACTTGGGGAAGTGGATACCAGGTGAAGTGGGTACCTAGGAAAATTGGATACTAGGTGAAATGGGTACCTTGGTAATTGGGTACTTGGTGATGTGGGAACCTGGTGAAGTGTGTAACTAAGAAATTGTGTTCTTGGTGAAATCGGTACCTTTTGAAGTGGGGACCTTGGAAATTGGGTACTTGGTGAAGTGGGTACTTAGGAAATTGGGTACCTAGTGAAGTGGGTACCTGGTGAAGTGGATACTTAGAAAATTGTGTTCTTGGTGAAGTGGAAACCTTGCAAAGAGGGTATCTGGTGAAGTGTGTACCTTGGAAACTGGGTACATGGTGAAGTGGGTACTTACGAAATTGGGTACTTAGTAAAATTGGAACTTAGTGAAGTATGTGGCTGGAGAAGTGGGTACCCAGAAAATTTGGTACTTGCTGAAGTGGGTATCTCATGAAGTGGGTATCTAGAAATTTCGGTACCTGGTAAAGTAGGTACCTAATAAATTGGTTACTTGGAGATGTGCGTACCTGGTGAAGTGGGAACCTAGCGAACTGGGGACATAACAAATTGGGTATTTGGTGAAGTTGGAACCTGGTTAAGAGGGTACCTGGAGAAGTGGGTACCTAACAAATTGGTTACTTGGTGAAGTGGGTACCTAAGAAATATGGTATTTGGTGAAGAGGGTACCTCCTGAAGTGCATACGTAGAAAATTGGGTACTTTGTGAAGTGGAAACCTGGTGAAGTGGGTACCTAAGAAATTTTGTACTTGGTAAGGTGGGTACCTGGTGAAGTGTATACCTAAGAAATTGGGTAGTTAGTGAAGTGGGTACCTGGTTAAGTGGGAACCTGGTGAAGTATGTATGTAGAAAATTGGGTATATGGTGAAGTTGGAACCTGGTGTAGTGGGTACCTGGTGAAATAGGTACCTAAGAAATTTGGTATTTGGTGAAGTTGGTACCTGGTGAAGTGGATACTTAGACAATTGGGTGCTTGGCGAAGAGTGAACCTGGCAAAGAAGGTACCTGATGAAGTGGGTACCTAGGAAATTGCGCACATGGTGAAGTGGGCACATAGTGAAAAGTGTTTTTATAAAATTGGGTACTTGGTGAAGAGACTACCTGGTGAAGTGGGAAACTTGTGAAGTGGTTACGTAGAAAATTGGATATTTGGTGAAATTAAAACCTGGTGAAGTGTGTACCTGTTGAAGTAGGTACCTAAGAAATTGGGTAAATTGTGAATCGGGTACCTGGGAAATTTGGAACATGGTGAAGTGGGTACCTTATGAAATGAGAACCTAGATTACTGGGTACTTGGTGAAGTGAGTTCCTAGCAAATTGAGTACTTGGTGAATTGGGTACCTAGGAAATTGGGTACTTGGTAAAGTGGGATCCTGGTAAAGAGGGTACCTGGTGAATTGGGTTTTTAAGAAATTGGGTACCTGGTGAAGTAGATACCTGGTGAAACGCAATGAAGAAAATTGGTCTCTTTTTCAAGTGGGTTCCTAGGAAATTGTGTACTTGGTGAAGTCTATACATGGTGAAGTGGGTACCTAGGAATATGTTTGCTTGGTGAAGTGGGTACATGGTGAAATGTGTACCTAAGAAATTGGGTACCTAGTGAAGAAACTATCCTGGTGAAGTTGGAAACTGAAGTGGGTATGTAGAAAATTGTGTATTTGGTGAAGTTGAAACTTGGTGAAGTGTGTACCTGGTGAGGAAGGTACCTACGAGATTGAGTACTTGATGAAGTTGGTACCTGGTGGGGTACCTTGGTACCTGGAACCAAGGAAATTTATCAATTTGTGAAGCTAGTACCTTATGAAGAGAGTTCTTAGATAATTGGGTACTTGGTGAAGTGGGTACCAGGTTAAGTGAATACCTAGGAAATTGGGTATTTGGTGAAGTGGGTACCTAAAAAAAATTGATTGCTTGGTGTAGTGGGAACCTAGGAAATTAGGTACCTGGTGAAGTGAGTTCCTTGGAAATTGGCTGCTTGTTAGTGAAGTGGGTACCTAGAAAATTGGGTGCTTGGTGAAGTGGGTACCTGGTGAAGTGGAAATCTCAAAAATTGGGTACTTGGTGAATTGGGAACCGGATGAAGTATGTACCTGGGACGGGTTGGCCTCTGGGTTTTACCGAAAAACCACTTCCGCAGCGAGTTGGCTCGGGTCTTTTTCGTTATCCCGGTGACCCTGCATAGGCATCGCTAACGGTCAATGACGTCATCAGCTAGCCAGTCTTCATCTTCCCTGAATAAGTCACTTTACTGTAATAGCATATTTAAACATAAAAAATGAAACTGCACAAGGCCTTTGACGGATCTCCTATTTATTTTCAATCTATGTCAACCAAAACATCAACTAACGCTATTAGATGAACTGCAGTAGGCCTATTCTCTATTTAATTATTATCCTCCTTTCCTCTCCAATAATACATTCAATAACGCCACTCTGTCAATATTCAGACGGTCCTATTTGCTCACCTTACTTATATTTATAGTGTCCAGACAAGGATCGTTTATTGTCCATAGATATTGATCAAATCCACTATCCATTTCATATACAACAAGGGGGAGCAACACAGAACATGAAGTAGCATGCATCTCATCGTTCATCTCTTTTACCGAACCAGTATATGAACATAAGAACATAAGAACAAAGGCAACTGCAGAAGGCCTATTGGCCCATACGAAGCAGCTCCTATTTATAACCACCCAATCCTACTCATATACATGTCCAACCCATGCTTGAAACAATCGAGGGACCCCACGTCCACAATGTTACGCGGCAATTGGTATCCACAAATCAACAACCCTGTTACTGAACCAGTATTTACCCAAGTCTTTCCTAAATCTAAACTTATCCAATTTATACCCATTGTTTCGTGTTCTGTCTTGTGTTGATACTTTTAATACCCTATAAATATACCCTTTGTTATGTCCATTCACCCACTTGTAAACCTCTAAATCATGTCATCCCTAACTCTTCGCCTTTCCAGTGAATGCAACTTAAGCTATGTTAATCTTTCTTCATATGAAAGATTTCTAATTTGGGGAATTAACTTAGTCATCCTGCGCTGGACACGTTCAAGTGAATTTATATCCATTCTATAATATGCGACCAAAACTGAACTGCATAATCTAAATGGGGCCTAACTAGAGCAAGATATAGCTTGAGAACCACACCAGGTGTCTTGTTACTAACTCTGCGATTAATAAATCCAAGTGTCCGATTTGCCTTATTACGAACATTTATGCATTGATCATTTTGTTCATTTGCATCATTTGATGCAAATGCATCAAATCATCATTTTGTTCATCAAATGTATCATTTATCACAATCCTTACCACTATCAACTGCCTCAACTATGCTAGAATAAAAAGATAAAAAATTTGTTAAACATGAACGGCCATTTATAAAACCATGTTGCGACTCAATTATTAATTTATGTTTTTTCAAGATGAAGACGAATTTTATTTGCTATTATAGATTAGAGTAACTTTCCCGCAATAGACGTGAGGCTAATTGGTCGATAGTTAGACGCAAGTGATCTATCTCCTTTCTTAAAAACTGGAAACACATTAGCAACTTTCCAAAACACTGGCACTCTGCCTGACTCTATTGATTTATTAAATATGGTTGACAGTGGGTCACAAAGCTCCTCTTTGCATTCTTTAAGCACCCTGGCAAACACTTCATCCGGCCCTGGGGATTTGTTTGGTTTGAGTTTTACTATTTGTTTAAGAACATCCTCCCTGGTAACTGCTAAACTCGTCAACCTGTCCTCGTCCCCACCCACATAGACTTGTTCGGCTGAAGGCATATTGTTAAGTTCCTCTTTAGTAAATACAGATACAAAATATTTATTAAAAATACTACTCATCTCTTCATCATTATCTGTTATTTGACCTGTCTCAGTTTTTAATGGACTTATCCTTTCCCTAGTCTTAGTACGATATAACTGAAAAAACCCTTTAGGATTTGTCTTTGCTTGCCCTGCAATGCGAACTTCATAGTTTCTTTTTGCTTTACTTATCACTTTTTTAACATTTCTAACCAGTTGTACGAATTCCTGTTCTAAAGTGACCTCCCCATTTTTAATCCTTTTGTACCAAGCTCTCTTTTTACCTATAAGGTTCTTCAAATTCTTTGTTATCCACTTTGGGTCATTAGTATTCGATCTATTCGATTTATATGGTATACTACGGTCCTGTGCTTTGTTTAGAATATTCTTAAATAAGTTATATATTGAATCCACATCGAAATCCCCATTTACGTCACCTATCGCTGGGTTCATGTCTCGCTCCAAGACCGGCCCCCACCCCATACCCAAGACTTTCCAATCAATTTGACCCAAAAAATTTCTTAGGCTATTAAAATCAGCTTTTCGAAAATCTGGCACTTTAACAGAATTTTCTCCTACAAGTCTATTCCATTCTATGCTAAATCTGATTTCTTTGTGATCACTGTTTCCTAGCTCACTCCCTATTTCGATGTCATTAATTTGTGTTTCCCTGTTAGTTAACACTAAATCTAAAATATTATTTTCCCGTGTTGGTTCCTTAATGTGGTGCGTAAGAAAGCAATCGTCAATTAATTCTAGAAAATCTTCTGCTTCACTATTCCCTGTTTTGTTCAACCAGTTTATTCCACTAAAATTAAACTCACCCATGACGTAAATACTGTTAGATCTAGATGCCCTAGGTATTTCATCCCATATATGCTTTGCTTCCATTCTGTCTAAATTTGGTGGCCTATATATAACTCCTATTATAATATTATTTGCTTTTTCGTTTAATTCTATCCAAATAGTTTCTGTGTGTGGCTCAGTTTTGATTCCCTCTTTGCGAATACATTTCAAATTGTCCCTAACATATATGGCTACTCCACCTCCTCGTCTAATATATCTATCTGTGTGAAATAGTTTAAATCTATTTATTTGACATTCAGCTAATAGTTCTCTTTTTTCTACATTCATCCACGTTTCGGTAAGTGCAATAATATCAATGTTTTCTGTGTAGACAAGATCATTTAATTCGTTAATTTTATTTCTTAGACTTCTATTGTTAGTGTAATATACCCTAAGTGAATTGTTATTTTGAGGCCCTTTTCTTTCCCTGATCATTTTGCCAATTCCTTTCTCCCACAAACACATACTTTTATTACCTCCTTCCTCCAAATCAATTCCCATACCTCTATCTACTAACAGTTTAAACCCAAACAAACACCTCTAACCACTTCTTCCAATGAGTTCGCAACACCAACAACCCCAGCCCTCGATAGATGCACCCCATCACGAGCATACATTTCATTTCTTCCATAGAAGTGTTCCCAGTTGTCTATGAAAGATATTGCATTTGATTTGCAATATCTTTCCAGCCGGCAATTGACACCAATTGCCCTCGACATCCATTCATTTCCCACTCCCTTTCTTGGAAAAATGCCACATATGATCGGGATTCCTCCCTTACTCCTAACTAATTCAATGGCTGTCCTGAATCTCTGTATTAGTTCCTCACTCCTAACTCGTCCAACATCATTACACCCTGCACTAATACAAATAATGGGTTTGTTCCCATTTCCCGTCATAATATCATTCATGTTTCCAACAATATCACCAATTCCAGCTCCCGGATAGCAAACCCTTAATCTGTTCCCCCTATCTCTGGCACAAAACGTTCTGTCTAAATACCTCACCTGGGAATCTCCCACAACCAAAATTCGCTTCGATTCTCCCTTTTCCTTTTGAGCAGTTTGAGGGACCTGCGCTTCAATGTTCCTCGTTACTTTGTCTTTGCCTCCTCGTTGAACAACAGGTTCACCACAGCACTCGTCCTCTAATACGTCAAATGCGTTAAAAGTCCTTAGGTGTAGGCTATTAGTTGTCGGTTTTGCCAAGGTCTTCTTAAGACCCCTGTCTTTCACAAGTTGCCAAGATGAGGTCTTCTTAATACTGGTCCCGTCAGTCCTTCTTAATGAGGTCCCGTCAACACTGGCCTCCTCCTTCGTTTCCTCCCGAAGTCTCAGCCGTCGTACCTCCTCTCGCAGGGAATCCATCTCTGCTCTCAGAGCTCCAATCAGACTCACCAAATCAAAATACAAATCACTTTTGTATTTAACCAGGTCTTTTTCCTATATCTAAAATTTATCCAATTTATACCCATTGTATCATATTCTGTGTTGTATTGATACCTTTAATAGGCTATTAATATCCCCTTTTGTCATGTCCAATCAGGCGCAGGCAATCACAGTGAGAGGGTGTGTTAGCTAGAGCTCCGATTGTAGTAATATTATCATTGCCATAATGGAAGGTGTGGTGAAGGAACTGATGAACCTAGTTGGAGCTCAGAGAGCAGAGATGGATTCCCTACCGGAGGATGTACGACAGCTGAAACAACATCGAGAAGAAACGAAGGAGGAGACCAATATTAAAAAGACCTTGTCGTGGAAAGTCGTAAAGAACAGGGGGTCATAAGAAGACCTTGACAAGGCCAACTATAGATGCCCTAAGGACTTCAAATTCATTTGCCGTATTGGAAGACATAAGAACATAAGAACAAAGGTAACTGCAGAAGGCCTATTGGCCCATACTAGGCAGCTCCTATTTATAACCACCCAATCCCACTCATATACATGTCGAATCGACGCTTGAAACAATCGAGAGACCCCACCTCCACCACGTTACGCGGTAATTGGTTCCAAAATCAACAACCCTGTTACCGAATCAGTATTTACCCAAGTCTCTCCTAAATCTAATCTTATCCAATTTATACCCATTGTTTCGCGTTCTGTTTTGTGTTGATACTTTTAATATCCTATTAATATCCCCTTTGTTATGACCAGTAATCCTCTTGTAAACCTCTATCATGTCACCCCTAGCTCTTCGCCTTTCCAGTGAATGCCATTTAAGCTTTGTTAATCTTTTTTCATATGAAAGATTTCTAATTTGGGGAATTAACTTTGTCATCCTACGCTGGCCACGTTCAAGTGCATTTATATCCATTCGGCGACCCAACCTGAAGTGCATTCTCTAAATGGGGCCTAACCAGAGCAGGATATAGATGAAGAACAACACCAGGTTTTAATGGAGTATTAAAAGTATCAACACAAGACAGAACGCGAAACAATGGGTATAAATTGGATAAGTTTAGATTTAGGAAAGAATTTGGTAAATACTGGTTCGGTAACAGGGTTGTTGATTTGTGGAACCAATTACCATGTAACGTGGTGGAGGTGGGGTCCCTCGATTGTTTCAAGCGTGGGTTGGACATGTTTATGAGTGGGATCGGGTGGGTTATAGATACGAGCTGCCTCGTATGGGGCAAATAGGCCTTCTGCAGTTACCTTTATTCTTATGTTATGTTCTTATATTCTTAATCCTTTTGTACCACGCTCTCTTTTTACCTATTAGGTTCTTCAAATCCTTTGTTATCCACTTTGAGTTATTAGTATTCGATCTATTCAATTTGTATGGTATACCTCGTTCCTGGGCTTTGCTTAGAATATTCTTAAATAAGTTATATTTTGAATGCACATCGAAATCCCCTTTTACGTCACCTATCGCTGGGTTCATGTTTCACTCCAAGACCGGCCCACCCCCCATGCCCAAGACTTTCCAATCAATTTGACCCAACAAATTTCTTAGGCTATTGAAATCAGCTTTTCGAAAATCTGGCACTTTAACAGAATTTTCTCCAACAGGTCTATTCCATTCTATGCTAAATCTGATTTCTTTGTGATCACTGTTCCCTAGCTCACTCCCGTTTTCGATGTCATTAATTTTTGTTTCCCTGTTAGTTAACACTAAATCTAAAGTATTATTTTCCGGCGTTGGTTCCTAAATGTGTTGTGTAAGAAAACAATCGTCAGTTAATTCTAGAAAATCTTCTGTTTCATTATTCCCTGTTCTGTTAGACCAATTTATTCCACTGAAATTAAAGTCACCCATGACACAAATACTGCTAAGCTGCTATCTATGCTCTAGATATTTCATCCCATACATCCTTTGCTTCTATCCTGTTTAAGTTTGATGGCCTGTATATAACTCCTATTATAAGATTATTTGTTCTTTCGTTTAATTCTATCCAAATAGTTTCTGTATGTGGCTCAGTTTTGATTCCCTCTTTGAGACTACATTTCAAATTTTCCCTAACATATATGGCTACTCCTCCTCTTTGTCTAAACTGAGTCACACAGAAACTAGTTGGATAGAATTAAACGAAAAAACAAATAATGTTATGATAGGAGTTATATATAGGCCATCAAATTTAGACAGAATGGAAGCAAAGCATCTATGGGATGAAATATTTAGAGCATCTAGGTCTAAAAGTATTTGTGTCATGGGTGACTATAATTTTAGTGGAATAAACTGGATTAACAGAACTTGGAATAACGAAGAAAAAGATTTTATAGAATTAACTGACGATTGCTTTCTTACACCACACATTAAGGAACCAACGCGAGAAAATCATATTTTAGATTTAGTGTTAACTAACAGGGAAACACATATTAATAACATCGAAATTGTGAGTGAACTAGGGAACAGTGATCACAAAGAAATCAGATTTAGTATAGAGTGGAATAGATCTGCAGAAGAAAATTCTGTTAAAGTGCCAGATTTTCGTAAAGCTAATTTTAATATCCTAAGAAACTTTTGGGGTCAAATAGATTGGAAAGTCTTGGGCATGGGGGGTGGGCCGATCTCGGAGCAAGACATGAACCCAGTGATATGTGATGTAAAAGAGGATTTCGATTTGGATTCAAAATATAACTTATTTACAGATATTCTAAACAAAGCACAGGAAAGTAGTATACCTTACAAATTGAATAGATCAAATACAAATGACCCGAAATGGATAACAAAGGATCTGAAAAACCTTATAGATAGAAAGAGAGCTTGGTACAATAGGATTAAGAATGGGGAAGTCAGTTTAGAATAAGAATTCGCACAACTGGTTAGAAATGTTGAAAAAGAGATAAGGAGAGCAAAAAGAAACTATGAAGTTCGTATAACAGGCCAAGCAAAGGCAAATCGTAAAGTTTTTTTTTCAGTTATATCGAACAAAGGTTAGGGAAAGGATATTGATTTATCCTTTCTCACAATCTCACAATCGACTTGAGAATGGTCCAGGACGGACCGAAACGTCGTCGTCCCTTCAACTTCTAGTGTGTGGTCTGGTCAACATACTTCAGCCACGTTATTGTGACTCATCGCCTGCATAGGGAAAGGATAGGTCCATTAAAAACCGGGACATGTCAGATAACGGATAATAACGAAGAGATGAGTAGTATTTTTAATAAGTATTTTATCTCTGTATTTACTAAAGAAGAACCTAACTCTATGCTTTCAGCCGAACAAATCTATGTGAGTGGCGATGAGGACAGGTTGACTAGTCTATTTACCAAGGATGATATTATTAAACAAATAGTAAAATTTTAACTAACAAGGAAACACAAATTAAGGACATCGAAATAAGGAGTGAGCTAGGGAAAAGTGATCATAAAGAAATCAGATTTAGCATAGAATGGAACAGATCTGTAGGAGAAAATTCTATTAAAGTGCCTAATTTTCGAAAAGCTGATTTCAATAGCCTAAGAAATTTTTGGGGTCAAATACATTGGAATGTCTTGGGTATGGGGTGTGGGTTAGACGTGAACCCAGCGACAAGTGACAGTAAAATGGAATTTCGGTGTGGATTCAAAATATAACCTATTTAAAAATATTCTAAGCGAAGCCCAGGAACGTAGTATACCATATAAATTGAATAGATCGAATACTAATGATCCAAAGTGGATAACAAAGGATCTGAAGAACCTTATAGGTAAAAAGAGAGGTGTGGTACAAAAGGATTAGAATGGGGAAGTCAGTTTAGAACAGGAATTCGCACAACTGGTTAGAAATTTAAAAATGAGATAAGGAAAGCAAAAAGAAACTATGAAGTTCGCATAGCAGGACTAGTGAAGACAAATCCTAAAGGTTTTTTCAGTTATATCGAACTATTACCAGGGAAAGGAGAGATCCATTAAAAATTGAGACAGGTCAAATAACGGATAATGACGAGGAGATGAGTAGTATTTTTAATAAATATAATATATCTGTATTTACTAAAGAAGAACTTAACAATATGCCTTCTGCCGAACAAGTCTACTGTGGGAGGGTCGAGGACAGGTTGACTAGTTTAGCAGTTACCAGGGAGGATATAATTAAACAAATAGTAAAACTAAAACCAAACAAATCCCCAGGGCCGGATGAAGTCTTTGCCAGGTTGCTTAAAGAATGCAAGGAGGAGCTTTCCGAGGCCACTGTCTACCATATTAAATAAATCAATAGAGTTAGGCAGAGTGCCGGAGGCCTCATTTAGATTATGCAGTTCAGTTTTGGCCGCCGTACTATACATTGGATATAAATGCACTTGAACGTGTCCTGCGTAGAATGACAAAGTTAATTGCCAAAATTAGAAATCTTTCATATGAAGAAAGATTAACAAAGCTTAAATTACATTCACTGGAAAGGCGAAGAGTTAGAGGTGACATGATAGAGGTTTACAAGTGGATGAATGGACATAACAAAGAGGATATTAATAGGGTATTAAAAGTATCAACATCAAGACAAAACACGAAACAATGGGTATAAATTGGATAAGTTTAAAGATAGGAAAGACTTGGGTAAATACTGATTCGGTAACAGGGTTGTTGGTTTGTGGAAATAATTACCGCATAACATGGTGGAGGTGGGGTCCCTTGATTGTTTCAAACGTGGGTTGGACATGTATATGAGTGGTATTGGGTGGTTATGAATAAGAGCTGCCTCATATGGGCCAATAGGCCTTCTGCAGTTACCTTTGTTCTTATGTAATCATCCACTCACACGTCACGACCATGTCGCCCCTCTAATTCTTCTTCTTTCTAGAGAATGTAATTTAAGCTTTGTCAGTCTTTCTTCAAGGATCGTTTATTGAGCATAGGGAAATAAAATGCAAATCCACATCTCCCTTTCGTATGAAACAGACCTTCAGACATGGAAGACTTCAACAGGAATTCAGTAGTATTCCCAAGTGCATATTATTATATAATTTTTCAAAACTAGGCTACACCAACACTCAGACATTTTTATTTAATTCATCCCTCACTATTTGTCCTGTGAATGTCTCATATTCGCTCAAAAAGCATGCCCCCCCCCGACACCTGACTAGCATATAACAAATCAAAATACTCATTCAGTGTACATAAATATGAACTACATTGAGTAGAAGTGGCTTCGCATGTCCTGAAATAGACCTTCTGCAGTTATCCTTCATTCTGATGTACTCATCCCCAATGTGGTTTGATCCACCAATGGGTACATTGCTTTTAACCTCCCAAGTGGTTCCAGGGAGGGTATCCACCTCTCATTAGGACAATCTCTTAATCTCTCTCAATACCTCCACTGTACTCTGTAAGTGTCATCACAGGCGAAGCTCTGATGTCTTGTAGTATTTTCCTAATGCCTTTTGCTCGTATTTTCGCTCATTGCTCATATTTTTTCTGTTATCATTTCATCAGCCCTATCAAACCAACCTAACCTAACCTAATTTATAATAAACAAATACATTCTTAAGTAATAAGATCCGTTGTTGTTTTAGCGACATCACAAAAGCTTCCCCAGTATAGGGATAAAATATGGGTCACCCATTTACAGATAGGTGTCAAGGCCCACACCAACCTGACTTTTCAACTAAGAGTCACGTCACAAAGATGCGCAATGAGGCCTTGGCGTCCTACTTGCATATGTAGTGTACTTGATGTTATTATTAAAAAAAAGGACTATGCAATTCATCCCCCACCTAACCTAACTGTAACGCAGGTTTAAGAACATACATTGTATAGGTTTTTGTTATTTTTATTGGTAGTAAAAGTAAAATAAAAAATTACAATGGGAACAAACATAATATTTCAGATGTCGGTCATAGCAATCCTAGTGCTTGGTAATTTTGTGAGGGAGACCAGTTCCTCTTGTCGCATCAAATCAGGGTAAATTCCTAGACAGCAGCAGTGATAATTTATCACTGTAGATGGAATTATATACTATATTCCACAGGTGGCTATACTATCCATCCCCCCACCTAACCTAACTTCATCAGAGGTGTAAGAATATACAATGTATAATTTATCTACAGGTGGAATAATTCAAATACCTGTATTCATATGCTAGCCATCTACAACTGTAGTCATTCAGATACCTGTATTCATATGCTAGACATCTGCAACTGTAATCATTTAAAAAATATCTGTATTCATGTGCTAGCCATCTACAACTGTAATCATTTCAAAAATACCTATATTCATATGCTGGCCATCTACAACTGTAAACATTCAAATACCTGTATTCATATACTAGCTATCTACAACTGTAGTCATTCAATATGCAGTGTTAAGTTCAAAACTAAAACAGATGCCTAAATGTCGTACCGCGATTTAAGCAGCATCGTTCGTCTGGCACCATGACAGGTAAGCTGACCTGGCAGCCATTCCCCAGTCAATGGGTCAGTTCAACTCTAGCCCTCACAGCCAGCATCGCTCCTGAACATTTCACCCAAACCTCTGTATTATACGACAGCGATACACAGCCATGGAAACTTGTCTTTTCTGCAGTAACCCAAAGCAGGGGAAATAGCATTTGTGCCATGTGAAGTGTGAAGAATGCTATATATCTTATAAGGCAAACTCTCGTCGTGAGCGTGTTATTTTCTGTTCACAGTGTGAAAATAAACCTTGTGGTCATTATGACAACATCTGCACTAAAGTGTTTTGTACCACCCGTGAGTATTATTATTATCACTATTAATATTAATATTATTATCAGTATTATCAAAATTATAAATATTTGCCTGTAAAATTTTCTCCTGGTTAGAGTACACATTTTAAATTACACGTGTATCATATAGATATTTCATTACCAACAGCGGCAAATAATGTTGATAATCGAAAATTATAATTATTTCCATTTTTTACTTAAAACTATAATTTGCAGGGTATATTCCGGAAGCATGTCCATTTTGCCAGCATTTGGAGGAGGACAACAACATGCAGACTTCTGGCAGTTCTGATTCAGAGGTTTTAGAGACATCGCCACCTCAAAGCATTCAATATGAAAGTGAGTCTCTTATTGTAGTAACATTATTATTGCAATAATGGAAGGATTAGTGAAGGATTTGGTGAGTCTGGTTGGAGCTCTGAGAGCAGAGATGGATTCCCTGCGGGAGGAGGTACGACGGCTGAGACTTCGGGAGGAAACGAAGGTGGAGACCAGTGTTGACGGGACCTCATCGTGGAGAGTCGTTAAGGAGAGGGGTCTTAAGAAGACCTTGACAAGGCCGTCTACAGACGCCCTAAGGACAGCAAATTCATTTGCCGTGTTGGAACACGAGTGCTGTGGTGAGCCTGCAGTTCACTCGGAATGGAAATCAGCGAGGAGCGGCGGAACACAGGCCCCTCAGGCTGCTCAGAAAGTTAAGGAGGTACCGAAGCGAATTTTGGTTGTGGGAGATTCCCAGGTGAGGTATTTAGACAGAACGTTTTGTGCCAGAGATAGGGGGAACAGATTAAGGGTTTGCTATCCGGGAGCTGGAATTGGTGATATTGTTGGAAACATGAATGATATTATCACGGGAAATGGGAACAAACCCATTATTTGTATTAGTGCAGGGGGTAATGATGTTGGACGAGTTAGGAGTGAGGAATTAATACAGAGATTCAGGACAGCCATTGAATTAGTTACGAGCAAGGGAGGAATCCCGATCATATGTGGCATTCTTCCAAGAAAGGGAGTGGGTAATGAATGGATGTCGAGGGCACTTGATGTCAATTGCCGGCTGGAAAGATATTGCAAATCAAATGCAATATCTTTCATAGACAACTGGGAACACTTCTATGGAAGAAATGAAATGTATGTTCGTGATGGGGTGCATCTATCGAGGGCTGGGGTTGTTGCTTTTGCGAACTCGTTGGAACCAGTGGTTAGAGGTGTTTGTTTGGGTTTAAACTGTTAGTAGATAGTGGTATGGGAATTGATTTGGAGGAAGGAGGTAATAAAAGTATGTGTTCGTGGGAGAAAAGAATTGGCAAAATGATCAGGGAAAGAAAAGGGCCTCAAAATAACAATTCACTTAGGGTATATTACACTAAGAGTAGAAGTCTAAGAAATAAAATTAACGAATTAAATGGTCTTGTCTGCACAGAAAAATATAGATATTATTGCACTTACCGAAACGTGGATGAATGTAGAAAATAGAGAACTATTAGCTGAATATCAAAAAATGGATTTAAACTATTTCACACAGATATTAGACGAGGAGGGGGGAGTAGCCATATATGTTAGGGACAATTTGAAATGTAGTCTCAAAGAGGGAATCAAAACTGAGCCACACACAGAAACTATTTGGATAGAATTAAACGAAAAAGCAAATAATATTATAATAGGAGTTATATATAGGCCACCAAATTTAGACAGAATGGAAGCAAAGCATCTATGGGATGAAATATCTAGAGCATCTAGATCTAACAGTATTTATGTCATGGGTGACTTTAACTTTAGTGGAATAAACTGGTTGAACAAAACAGGGAATAGTGAAGCAGAAGATTTTCTAGAATTAATTGCCGATTGCTTTCTCACGCAACACATTAAGGAACCAACGCGGGAAAATAATATTTTAGATTTAGTGTTAACTAACAGGGAAACACAAATTAATGACATCGAAATAGGGAGTGAGCTAGGGAACAGTGATCACAAAGAAATCAGATTTAGCATAGAATGGAATAGACCTGTAGGAGAAAATTCTGTTAAAGTGCCAGATTTTCGAAAAGCTGATTTTAATAGCCTATGAAATTTTTTGGGTCAAATAGATTGGAAAGTCTTGGGTATGGGGTGTGGGCGGGTCGTGGAGCGAGACATGAACCCAGTGACAGGTGACGTAAAAGGGGATTTCTATGTGGATTTAATGTATAACTTATTTAAGAATATTCTAAACAAAGCACAGGAACGTAGTATACCATACAAATTGAATAGATCGAATACTAATGACCCAAAGTGGATAGCAAATAATTTAAAGAACCTTATAGGTAAAAAGAGAGCTTGGTACAAAAGGATTAAGAATGGGGAAGTCAGTTTAGAACAGGAATTCATACAACTGGTTAGAAATGTTAAAAAAGAGATTAGAAAAGCAAAAAGAAACTATGAAGTTCGCATAGCAGAGCAAGCAAAGTCAAATCCTAAAGTTTTTTTTCAGTTATATCGAACTAAGATTAGGGAAAGGATAGGTCCATTAAAATCTGAGACAGGTCAAATAACGGATAATGACAAGGAGATGAGTAGTATTTTTAACAAATATTTTATACCTGTATTTATTAAAGAAGAACTGAACAATATGCCTTCAGCCGAACAAGTCTATGTGGGTGGGGATGAGGACAGGTTGACTAGTTTAGCAGTTACCAGGGAGGATGTAATTAAACAATTAGTAAAACTAAAACCAAACAAATCCCCAGGGCCGGATGAAGTGTTTGCCAGGGTGCTTAAAGAATGCAAAGAGGAGCTTTCCGAGCCACTGTCTACCATATTTAATAAATCAATAGAGTTAGGCAGAGTGCCAGAGTCATGGAAGGTAGCTAATGTGGTACCAGTTTTTAAGAAAGGAGGTAGATCACTTGCGTCAAACTATCGGCCAATTAGCCTAACGTCTATTGTGGGAAAGTTACTTGAATCAATAATTGCAAATACAATTCGTCTCCATCTTGAAAAACATAAAATAATAAATGAGTCGCAACATGGTTTTACAAATGGCTGTTCATTTTTAACAAATTTGCTAACTTTTATTCCAGCAGAAATAGACGATATTATGGTTGATCTAGCGAGTTATGAAGATCACACTCAGGCCATGTTATAGCCTTTCGTCAAAATAATTGCCCAGAACAAGGCAACAACAGTTTCATCTAATACGAGTCAAGCTGAATGTCGACTCCCTTCAATTAATTTACCCACTTTCTCAGGAAAAGATGAGGAAGATTGGGACCAATTTTGGGACAAATTCGTAGACCTTGGGGACTCAAAACAATCTTTACCTAAGAGTAGTAAATTATCTTATCTGCAAGGTCAGTTATCAGGTGAGGTTAAAACAGTAGTATCCCATCTGAGATTGTCTAACGACGGCTATGACCAGGCAGTACAACTCCTCAAGAATAATTATGCTAATCCAGAAATAAGAACATCACATGTAGTTCATGAGCTGTTACATTTACCCTTACAGGAGGCTTCAGCTGATTCACTCCAAGTATTTAAGCCGGAGGCAGAAGTCATGATCTAGGCCCTCAGTCTGACAGCCGATACAAACGGGGCTGAGTGGGTCTTTAAAATAATTGTCCAGGAGAAAATACCTAGGGACATATTAAGATAAATGAGTACTCATTACAATAAAAGTATCATATCCCTGAATGAAATATCAGAGAGTTTACATTCAGTAATTCATCAACTACGAACACGAGACATTAAAACCACCAAGTAAACCTTCAGAAACCAATGATAGTAAATCACAGTGTACCAATGGTACTCCAAATCAATCTAGACAATATAATTCCACACCAATGTGGAACAATGGCAGTGTGCACACAGTGCAGTAGAACCTCCAAGCCTATAGTTACTGTGTCACCCAAGACCTTGACTCCAAAGGGTACTGTAAGCTATGGAACATGTTTGTTCTGTCAAGAGAAACACTCAGTGTACCTATTACGGCCCTATTGGGTCGCAACTGGGTTCTTTCTCTGATGTTATTAGAGTTTGGGTATCCGGCCCCAAGTTAGTAGTGGCTTTCAAGGGGTGTGTTCTGTAACGCAAGTAAATTAAAGGGGAAGGGATAACACTGCACTAAATTAAATATATAATTATTCCACCACCATAAATAAATATATAAACAGTCACACGCGGTTACTATGACTACACTTATGTGCAATAACTTCTTCTTCTCCCGAAGACTCAGGATGTTTCACGGTGCTCAAGACGAGTAGCCCTGGTTCTCTCCTTGTGGCCTCACGATGAATCCTTAGATTCCCAAGGCGAGTCTACCCTGGCCACAGGCCAGCCAAATCACAGTCCCACTGGGTGCACCGTCGTGGAGGCCTTCAACCACAAATCCAGCCTGTAGCTGGCAGGTTCCAATCAGCTCTGCTGCGTAGGCCACTCCACGACCGATACTAGGGTTGCGAGCCCTAGGCAGGAGCCTCGTGTGATACCGCTGATCACTCTCCTCACCACAACACCCCAGTGGCTAGTACTTCTCCACCAGTAAGCCCCGGGTACGCCAATTCCTGGTTCTGCCACCTCACAGGCAGGCTAACACAACAGTGTTCATCCGGGGGGTGACTCACAGCTGCTGCAGCAAACACATGGAGATACTATGGCTGCCTTGGGTAGACTGATCCATCGTCGAATACAGCAGTCCCAGGTCGACTCTGTAATCAGACACGTCATTAGTACTGGTCACACTCTAGGGCACCTCACTCACAGGCTTAGACACAAACGTCCACCTATCCACTCCATAGATGGCGTTGCTGTCTAAGCGCCACTTCACCAGAAGTCAGCAGCGGCTACGTTACTAGCTGATCAAGACGGGAAACCAGCCCCTGTGGCCGGTATATCCTGTCCTCACTAGATGGCGTCGTCCATTTGGAGGGAGTTTCGGGAGCAGACTGGCAGATGGCGTTGTCGTCACTGCTCCGTGCTCGGACGCTGGGCTCGGGTCCGTAACAGTACCACTGCCTAAATTTTTCTGATTGTGACGCCCGTGTTGAGCGATTCAAAGAGATGCAAAATCGCACGAGGTGCCTCAGGAAACACAACATCATCGACTATGAGACCCAATTACACACCTGTAATAGGTTTAACAATGGTCAGCACCATGCAGCATTGTGCAGAGACACCAAAACAAAGTCTCCAAACCCCAAGGTGGAAGATAGCATTCCCACCACAGTACAGTAATGCAGGGTGCACCAAACAATTAGTGTCCAATCGGCAGAGTCCAAAGGTAATACGACTTTGCCTACTGCCCACAATTAAGGCCTGTAACCCAGATGACATTCTAAATCTCAGAATTTTTAGCTGATACAGGACCTTAAGTCTACCAGGTGATACAACCATCAGTACGATTAGGCAGCTACGTCCGTCAAGTACAAGCCATTGTGGTGGACAAAATTCCAACCGACTTACAAGTGCAAGGTTTGAGTGCAACAGCCAAATTCCTGAGAAATAGAGGAATAAAATGGGCAGATAAAATTAAGTCTGATCACCTCACCGACTTCGGTATCCTTGTAGGTACAGACTACTACCATTGATTCATCGGTAGCCCTACTACCGATGAATCTATGCCCTACTACCATCAGGGCATAACCATGTTAAATTCTGCAGGAGGCAAATTACTCTCAGGCCCAGTATTAAGCCTGAGGAGACCTATGCCTGCAGATAAACAATACCAGTAGAAATCTAAATTTGCCAGCTGATTATATATCTCCAGTAGCATTATACTAAGGAGATTACAGCTGACTATAGCAGCAGAGGTTGATATTAATATCATCATTTAAAGCTGAAGATGAGTTTATAAGGCCTCAGTGGCAAATCAGTGAACAGTAGCCTAAACAGCTACAAGTCACTGCGACCATTGTCACTGAACCCACTGCGGTCTCAGAACCATACTTACTTTAACGATTAAATATTCAATCCTCTGAATCAATAACTAAATTATACCCCCCAATTTGTCAGTCAAATAAACTCCTGCAAATAAGCTTGCAGAAGCTTGACTGACTATATAAATCCGACGACTGATTTTGATACATTTATTATTTAATCAAGATGAATTTCATTGGCGTCAGTGTTTATATATCATAGACCCGTTACCTAAACAAGCTTCGAGTTAATACAACTAAGGTCACTGTTCTCACTGTAGTCCCAGAATCATACTTGACTGTAGTACTTGTTCACATTCGGTCCTCTGGGTTAAATAATATGTAATTAGGCTAGAATTTTAGCCTCCCAAAGAGTTAACAGGGGAATGAAATAGCATTAGACTTCTAACTCCTGCTACTCAAGTACGGGACATACGTCCTTGACAAACTGACACACATACGTCCTTGACAAACTGACACACAAGTGTGATTACTAACTATTAACATCAAATTGATCTAATAATTCAAAGGAGGAGTATCGGTGTTCGTCTGTTCTAAATAGGACTTCGAACCGTGAGCAGCCCCCGAGGAATTATGTCGGAAAACCCTACACCATTTACAAATATTAAATACAATATGCAGATAACATTGCTGCTTTTGTATATATAAATTCACTCATAGAAGACATGGCACAGTGGAATTTTCCTCCTGTAGAAAACGAGATATCATTGCCACACAGCACTATTAATTTTCCAGTGATTCTGCTGGGAATTATTCTTAATACAGCAGTCTTTGGACTTTTAACATCATAAAAACATCTCATTTGAATTAACTTAAAATTATCAGTACCAAAATAGAGTAAGTGTGACCTTTCTACCACTTATTGACATCTGGACACAGAGAGCCAGGATGTGAGTGGAGGAGGACAGTAGTCAGCCATTATTGCTTGACCAGAGTCGCAGGAGCAAAACAGCTCCAGTAATTTTCCCTTGGACAACGGAGTTACGGGACTAATAGTGTTGCTGTTATCAACTCCAACTACATCTACTAAAAGGGAAGTGTATTACCGAAACCCGTTTATTATGTTTATATTCCTGGGTAAGTTACGTAAGGTATATATAGGGCAAACCGGTTAGCACGAGGGGCAGCGACTTAACCCAGGTAATTATTCTTTGGTCCATTTCTTATAAATAATATATCAATATTTCCTCTGATATAGCTGTCACATATATAGGATTCCTGCTATTACAGCAAGTGCCCTGTGACAGGAACAACTGAAGAGGAAGCAAGCTACTTTGGCGACTTTTGATAGTTGGGAATATTTTCTTCTTGATTTGCTCCTTAATCTGTGAGAAACTTGGAGGTATTTGAACCTGTACAACAGGTAGAGCAGTGGCAGTTTTTGCTAGTGAGTCTGCCTTTTTATTACCATCTATGACAATGTGACTTGGTATCCAGTTTAGGGTGATTGACAGCCCTCGATAATGGGCTTCTTTTCCTATATGTTGAATTTCTGTGAGGAGTTGTATATTATCTCTGTGCTGACTGGATAATAATGCCTGGAGCAAAAATTTAGAATCGGTATGAATGATGACATCATGTAAATTATTCTCAATTGTATAGTTTAATGCCTCCTTCAAGGCATATAATTCTGTTTGCAATGTTGAGCACCCACTGTTCATGCTCCAGCTTCATGGTTTGTAGTGTAAACTGCTGCCCCAGCAGAACCTTTTTTTTTGCTCAACTGATACGTCTGTGAAGATGTGAGTCATTGTAATTGAATTGAAATTGAAATAAGTTTATTGAGGTAAAATACACACAAAGGGATGAGGTAGCTCAAGCTATTCTCACCCCATTCAGTACAAAGTGTTAATATATACATAGACACATCACAAACAATAAACATATTACCAAACATTCTGAGAGGGAAACATATACATTTCCTCCTTCACAAGTAGTATGGTATCAGACGTACACACAAATACTTTTATGACCTAGGTATACTGTATAGACAATTTGCAAGACACCTGCAGATAATTCAACAAAATATTACAACCTTGGTGCAAAATTTTTATATCTCTCAAGAATATCATCAACCTTTCCGTTGTGACACATCCAGGCTATTTGTTCAGGAACAGTCCTTATCTCAGTGTTTCTATATACATTAATCAACGGACAATCAAGAACATAATGGGCCAGGGTGTGAGACCTTAACATACCACATAGTTTACACTTCGTGTCATTATCATGAACATCTATCCCATATTCCCAGTAATATTTGTACCCAAGCCTGAGCCGCATGTACACAGAGTCACTCCAAGCATTTCTCCTTTTACCATAAGTGAAATGGGTGTTTTGACTCACATACATGTAGTGTTGCATGGTTGACTACTCTCATACATTATCTCTCTCCTCTCCACTCCCGCCTGTGCCTGAATATTTCTGATTTTGCTTCTTATTTGTCTCATTGTGAATTCACATTCAATGTCAACTTGTGGTTTTGATGTGGCACGTTTGGCCAAGTCATCCGCCACCTCGTTGAGCACTATTCCAACATGAGATGGAATCCACATGAATTTCACACTATAACCTTTCAGCTGTATCTCAGTTATTCTTCTCTTACAGTCCTCAACTATAGACATGAAGACTGGGTTTCGACTGTTTAAGGACTCCAGTGCTCCTCGGCTATCGACAAATACAAAAACATTTTTGTCGTCATGACGTACTTCCTCCAAACACGCCAGAATGGCCTGCAGTTCAGCTTGTGTGGATGATATATAATTACTAAGCCGGAGTTCAATTATCCTGTCCACAGTCCCAAACTCCGTATAATCCCTTATTAGGACACCACACCCGGCCCTGCCATCCTCCGCCACCGACCCGTCGCAATATACATGTAAACTGTTGCCTCTTGGTAACCGAGATATCATGCTTCCGTACAAACACCGTAATTGTCCCGGTTCATGATGAATCTTTTTCACCTTGAGGGGTACAATTTCGACGTCTATTTTCTGTACTTTCCAGGGAGCAGACATATTACACTGTCGAGAGGGTTTACAGCAGTCAAGTACGTCGTATTCCCTGAGGTCATGAGCTAATCCTCTCGTGTAGCGTGTCTCCCTCAGTTTCCTGGAAGTGTGTACGTCACTCAAGCAGGTCTGAACGCTCTCAAACAGCTTATCCCCTCCTTTTCTCCGCATGAAACGAATAGATACTCTAGTGTTAATGTCACGGACTCTATCACACACACTCTGTAAATTTAATTCCATTCTCATTATTTCAATCATTGCATTTCTTTGACATCCAAGAATAATCCTCATAGCCTCGTTCTGTATCAGCTCTATTTTTTTATTTCTGCCTTGGCCGGTGTAAGACAATACGGGTGCTGCGTAGTCTATCAGGGACCGAACAGTGCTTATACAATACAATACAATACAATACAATTTTATTTAGGTAAGGTACATACATACAATAAATATTTACAGGGATTGTTTGACTTATAGGTATAGCTAGTACATACAATGCCTAAAGCCACTATTACGCAAAGCGTTTCGGGCATGTTATCTATAACATCCGCAAGATAGGTACCCCAACACCTTTACCTAGAAAAAGCCAGTGCTTTCAGAGGATGCAGACGGGCTTTACATAAGGTGCTGATATGATTTATTTCAGCATTTTTACTCTCACATGTGTATCCAACATACATGCCCAGATACTTGTGCTTCTGAACACGGCTCAGTTCCACACCATTTAGAGTAAGTGTTATATTTCTTCGTTTCCTATACTCGTATTTGGTTTTATCTGCATTTATAACTAAGCCTAACTTGTGACAGGTTGTACCAAGTATGTTAAGAGCAGTTTGAATTTTGTTCCCAGAAGTGCCTTGTATAAGAATGTCATCAACATATATGATCGTCGTGACCCCTGGAGGATACATCTCTGATGCTAATCTGTTCATTAATACATTGAATAAGGTGGGACTTAATACTCCCCCTTGTGGGGTACCTAACTGAAACCTCCGTTCCTCAGACATGTATCCCTGGTAATACACCTGACCTTTTCTGCCTTGTAGATAATCCCGTATCCAGTGTAGCAATCTCCCTGTTATTCCCAGATTGGCTAATTCGTATAAGATTACATCCCCATTGGCTTTATCAAATGCTCCTTGTAGATCAACAAAAACTCTACAATTGTCATCCACATTAGACAAACACTTTAAGAGACAATCCGCAGTACTTTTGCCTTTGATAAAACCAAAGAGATTACTGGACATGTTATCACCTACAAGGTAGAGTAGCCTATTTAACAAAATCCTTTCCATCATTTTACAAAAGCAGGATATTAAGGAGACAGGTCTGTAGCCTCCGTTTGACTTAGGGATAGGAATGATGACAGCCTCTTTCCATTTTCTTGGTAACTTTCCCTCTCTATAACTCATATTAAACAAATCAAGTAAGGGACTAGGTTTCATACCGGCTAAATAATTAAGTATGTCATACGTTACTCCATCTTTTCCCGGAGCAGTAGAGCTGCCACTTTTTATAGCATCCAGTAGCTCATCGTGAGTTATCTCAGTGCATGTTATAGATCTTGTATTTAAGGCACATAAAGTTACTCCATTTCTAATATTTTCCCATGACTCAATGGTGACTCTCGTGTCTGCAGGTAAGGACTCCATACCAGCAGCACTTGCCCATTTATCTACTAACTCATTAGCAACTTTCCCTGGATCTGAGTGAGCAATGAATTTGGTCTTACAACCTCTGATTTTGTTTACTGCTCTCCATATGTCTTTAAGGTTCTTAGTATTACCAATGGACTGAGCAAATTCTTGCCAGTATCTGTCCCGCGCCTCCTTCCTCACCTGACTGCATTCCCTAGCCACTTCCAACATTGTATTTTTCTCTTCATCCCTCATTCCATTTTTTAACCATTCTTTATGCGCACTCCGTAGCATTCTCTCCCACCCCTTGACTCGCTGATCATTGGAATATTTAAATTTCTTAGGTCCGTGCGTCTTGCTTCCCCTGCCCCCGTTATTTTCCCTCTGTACTATTTTCTCTATGTTCTCGACCATGTCCTCGTAAAAACTATCAACGCAGAGCGGCGTGTAATGTTGATACCAATCTCCCATATTTTGAATAAAATAATTTTTCATATCTTTATTAATATTTAGCCTTTTCCTTTGAAAGTGGACTTGCTTTTTCCCCAGTGGTAATTCAACATTCAAGGCAAAGTGGTCACTAAGTAGTTCCCGAACAACCCGAGCCTCCCCCATAATCCCCTGAGAGTTTAAAATGCAAGCATAGTCAAGCCGTCCTCCCCTGATGTGAGTTGGTTCATTATTTCCCAAGAGACAGGTATCTGGATGATCTTGTAGAAACTGTAACCACTTGACCCCATTAGCATTAATACTACCCACTGTCCCAAGGCTTGTGTGCCGAGCATTAAGGTCCCCAATGACCAGTGAAGGATTAGTGTAAATGCAGTCAGGTAAATAGCGTCGAAGCAGTTCCTGGATACATACAAATTAACTACAATAAATTCCCCTTCCCTTAATGATAATTTAACACAGACACTCTCTATACCTTGCGTTTTTGATGGCGGTTCTACTAACTCTGCTGGTATGGAGTTCTTAACATAAATCGACGTGCCTCTGATGTTATTTGCGGTGAAGAGGTTAAACCCTTTATAGCCATTTAATTTCAATAAGCCTTCATTCCTATCCCCTGTCTCCTGGAGAGCTACAACATCAATATCATTTCCCATCACATAACAATGAACATCTGTAACCCTATTTCTTAAACCATTAACATTCCATGACAACACTTTCAGTCTAGGGTGATCCATTATTAATCAATTCACTGCCCTAGTCATCCCCAATAAGTTCACTAAATGATAGCCATACGTTGTATAACATCTCCCACCTCCTCCCAAGTTCACCAGTAAAAGCGACATTGCGATTCTCAAGAGATTTTTTCAGTCCTGTGACGTCCATTATTGGCCCAAATGATTCCTTCATTTTATGTGTAATTATAGGGTTCTTCCTTTCACTACGACTATCATCATTCACACACACTTCACTTTCCTTCATTTCATCACTCAATATTTCATTATTTTCCTCAACCACTATATCCTGATTATCCTTCACCGTTTTGTGATTTTCCTTGACCTCCTGAACGTTTAATTTAGCCTCGATGGACTCGATTCTCTGCCCAAGATTTTGGAGGAACTCACCAACTTTTTTAAGTTCAGCCCACACTTCCTTGACCATATCATTATGACCCTCTTTCTGAGCCACAGTAGCCACTTAACTCACCGTTACACTGTCACTGCCGGAGTCCTGAGTGGTGGCGTGGCTGCTTGTTGCTTGAGCCTGCCTAAGTAAAGGTGACTCCTTTACCCACGCATTCGTCCGGTTCACTGGTGCTGTTTGGGGCAGACTGTTTTGCTGTGCTCCCGGTGTCTGGGTAAGAGCTCTTGCTTGCTCTGTAACATTCACCCTAATAAAGATACATATGTATTGGAGTAGTTGGTGCATAGCAAGATACCTCAGTATTGGAGTAGATGGCATAGAGCAAGGTGCCTCGATGTTGGTGTAGTTGGTGTAGAGCAAGGTGCCCAGTGTTTCTGCAGAGCATGGTATCACAGTGTTGGTATAGATGATGTAGAGCAAGATGCCCCAGTGTTGGTGTAGATATGTAGATTATGGTACCTCAATGTTGTTGTAGATGGTGTAGAACAAAGTGCCTTGGTGTTGGTGTAGATTGTGTAGAAGAAGGTGTCCTAGTGTTGGTGTAGAAGAAGGTGTTCCAGTGTTGGTGTAGATGGTGTAGAACAAGGTGTCCTAGTGTTTGTGTAGATGGAGTAAAGCAAGGGGCCACTGTGTTGGTGTAGAGCAAGGTGTCGCAGTGTTCGTGTAGACTGTGTAGAGCAAGTGCTTCAGTGTTGGTGTAGATGGCGTAGAGCAAGGTGTTGAAGTATTGGTGTAAAGCAAGGAGTCGCAATGTTGGAGTAGATAGTGAAGAGCAAGATGCCTCAGAGTTGGTGTAGATGTGTATAGTAAGATGTCTCAGTGTTGGTGTATATGTGTAAAGCAAGGTGCCTTAGTTCAGGTGAAGATGGTTTAAACTATAGTGCTTCGTTGTTGGGGTAGATGGTTTAGTGCAAGGTGTCGCAGTGTTGGTGTAGAACAGGTGTCGCTGAATTGGTGTAGATAGTGTAGAGCAAGGTGTCATAGTGTTTGTGTAGATGGTGTTTGAGCAAGATGTTCCAGTGTTGGTGCATATGGTGGAATGAGTTTTGAGGACCTCGGCGCCATCTATGATCCATGTAGCCAGTGGGATTAGTTGAGCGCTGTGGACTTCACTCCTGGAAGGTGCTAGCCAGTGGGGCTAGTTGAGAGTCGCGGACTTAACTCCTGGAAGGTGTTAGCCAGTGGGGCTAGTTGAGAGTCGTGGACTTAACTCCTGGAAGGTGTTAGCCAGTGGGGCTAGTTGATAGTCGTGGACTTCACTCCTGGAAGGTGTTAGCCAGTGGGGTTAGTTGAACGCTGTGGACTCTTGAACGCTCTTGGTGTGGGGAATTGACCTGTGAAATTTATATTTATTTAATTTATGTTAATGTATATAGTAATTTGTATTTTACGGTTATTTATATATTTCGATAACAAATAGTGTGATGTTTAGTGGATTGTATTTCTAAATATCTCACAAATCGCTTGCCCTACACATTATGGGGTTTATTGTTTATATATGTAGTCAACCATATAAATTATTGGTTAGCAGACATTCACTACAGTATTAAACTATATATATCAGTAATGAATATTGGGAGGCCTTATCTTATATGGCTGATTTTGTCCTAGACCACCAGTATGAACACGGATGAACAAGCCAGTCCTTGTGGGACTGTGGCAAGGACAGCCACACCCACAAGGAGGTGTGGCCAGCCACACCTCCTTGTGGGTGTGGCTGGCCTCCAACTCATGTACTGGAGTACTAGGTAACTAGTAATTCTTCTTCCTCTTCAATTGTTCATGTCAAAGGGTACTTGCAATAATAGCAGCAATCCTAATATATGACAGCTGTATCAGAGGAATAAAGTAATTTAAATAGAGAGATGAGAATATAGCTCACCATGGGTTGTGTCTTAATTCGTGTTCTAACCGGAATACTCCTTCCTGCCTAACATTACTGGCCAGGAATGACTTGATAAGATTTTGGAAGGAACCTCCCTTAGAGTAGACGTTGGTGTTGATAACAGGATGATACTGGTCCGATAACACTGTCCAAGGGCTCTATTGTGTGAAGCTTGAAGTGAGCTCTACTCGAGACTTATTGTTGAAATTAACAATGGCTGACTTCTGGCCCTCCTCCACTGATGCCCTGGCTCTCTTGTCCAGATGTCAAGAAGTGGTAGAAATGTCACATTTACTCTATTTTGGTACTAATAATTAAGTTAATTCAATTGAGATGGTTTTATGATTTTAACAGTCCTAAGACTGCTGTATTAAGAACAATTCCCAATAAAATTAGCTGGTGAAATTAATAGTGTGGTTGCAATGATGTCCCGTTTTCCACGGGAGGAAATCTCGTTTTCTATGAGAGGAAAATTCCACTGCCTCGTCTTCTCTGGGAATAAACACTACTTCTAGGGTAAATTTGTTATTACAAACAGTAGCAATGTTATCTGTATATTGTATTGAATATTAGTAAATGGTGTCGGGTTTTCCGACACTTGGAAGGTGCTAGCCAGTGGGGCTAGTCGGTCACTGTGGACTTCACTATTGTAAGGTGCTAGCCAGTGGGGCTGGTTGAACATTGTGAACTTTACTCTTGGAAGGTGCTAGCCAGTGGGGCTAGTTGAACACTGTGGACTTAGCTGGTTGACCGTACTAGCGAGTGTGCTAAGAAGAATGGAGCGTTTGAAGACGCCTCTATAACTGCAGCTAGCGTGTGGGCTAGTGTTGCGTTGAAGACCTTGCCAGAGGAATATAAATAGTGTCCGTCATCTTTGAAGCTAGTTAGTGTGAGGGCTAGTGATGTTCTGGATGACCTCTCATAGTGAAGTGTAAATATTAGTGGTGATAGTTAATAAGAACGGTTATTATTAAGTGCTATTTAATTTCATATCCTTAAACATTACACTATACTTCCACGAAGATTAGGACTTCTGATCTTCAGTAAGATCATAAGTTTTAAAAGAACCCAGTTACGGAAGGGTTCGTAAAAAGCATAGTGCCTCAGTGTTGGTGTAGAGCAAGGTTCCTCAGTGCTGGTGTAGATGGTGTAGAACAAGGTTCCTCAGTGTTGGTATAGATGGTGTAGAGCACGGTGCCCTTATTGTTGGTGTAGTGCATTGTACCACAGCGTTGTTGTAGATGGGTAGAGCAAGGTGTTGCAGTGTTGGTGTAGATGGTGTAGAGCAAGGTGTCCCAGTGTTGGTGAAAAAGGTGTTCAGCAAGGTACCTCAGTGTTGCTGTAGATGGTGTAGAGCAAGGTATCCCAGTGTTTTTTTCATTGATATTTCTGTGCGGGCCCTAAGCCTCTGGCTGGCCCACTAAGTGTTGCTTGTTTCCGTTTTACTTGGGCGGAGTATGAGTATTTATGACTCGTATGGTCGCTTCAGTAAGATTTTGTCCCATGTGTTTAACAACTTCTTCTGCTCTGTTGAACCTAAGTTGAAACCTTAATGGGTTTGTAACTCTGCACTATGTTAGATAATGTTCCAGTGTTCTGTCGGGCATTTCTCCACAGTGCTGACATTTCCTCTCATCTTCCGGAACCTGTAAGCCTATTTCCCATGCACATGGGTGTCCACGCCTGATGCGATGTAAGTGTACTTCTGTTGCTCTACTGCTCCCTTTCATCAAAATAAATGGTTCATAGTCGGTTGAATTTTTGTACCAACCCACAGATCCTGGTGTTGCAACTGCTGTGTTGTGGTCACTGTACATCTTTTGCATTGATCTCTTTCTAATTACTTTCTTAATCTGTGGTAGACTCTGTGGAATGTAAGTGTTGGTGCAGATAGTATAGAGTAAGGTGTCGCAGTGTTGGTGGAGAGCAAGGTATTCTAGTGTTGGTTCAGATAGTATTGAGCACGATGTCGCAGTGTTGGTGTAGAGGGTGTAGTGCAAGGTGACTATGTTTTGGTGTAGATGGTGTAGAGCAAGATACTTCAGGCGTTTCCACTCTGGATCGCAACAATGAGGTCACTCTTCAATTTTTGGTTTGTCTACCAAGTTTCTCGTCCGCCTCATCCGGAACGTCAGTTTATTATTTACCCCTGGCGCCCAGGGTCCCGGGGCCTATTGTCAGGAACATGTAAAAATGTCCTATGTCTTTGTACTTTTCTGGAACGTGAAGGTGCAGCTCTTACCATCCTCAGATTTACTGTGCTTTAGACAGGTATCAATTAGTGTTGATTGAAACTTGTGATTACACTCAACCTGGTTACCATCTTTCCATGGCTGCAGGGCGACTCAATCTGCACGTTAGTGATTGTTGATAGATCTGCATATGCAAAGTGTCCTTTGAGCTGGATACTTGAGTGCAGCCAAGCTTCATTAATGATGTCATTGACTGCTTCGGCTCAGGAATCTTGCCCTCTTACTAACGACAGATGAGACCATAGCTGCCGTACTGGTCTGCCGATGCATAGAAGCAGGTATACGGTGTTGAGTGGAGACATGGGCGGCAAGGCGCAGAACAACACCAATACTTATGGCCTGTGGAAAATAATCCACAGCCTCATCTAAATAATTATTGTATAGAGTTGTGGGATAATCCTAGCAGGAAGTTATTTGTTTTTATTCTTTGTGAATATTTAATTGGCAATTTTTGGTTACTTGAATATTGAATTATTATGATTTTTAAGTGGACTGTATATTAGATTCAGCCTGTCAGAATTTAGCTGCACATAGTTGAAAGGATGTTTACAGCTTATACTGTAAACATCCACAGTGGTTGGATATATAATAAGCTATAAACATTTACTTGTTGATAATATAAATTATAAGAAATATCAGCACTGAGAACAAATGCCCGAAAGACCATTGGAACATTATCTAACACAGTGCAGAGTTACAAACCCATTAAGATTTTAACTTAGATTCAACAGAGCAGAAAAAGTTGTTAAACGCATGGGACAAAATCTTACTGAAGAGACCATGCGAGTTATAAATACTCATACTCCACCCAAGTAAAACAGAAACAAGCAACATTTAGTGGGTCAGCCAGAGGCTTAGGGCCCGCGCAGGAATATCCCTACAAAAAAAAAAAAATATATATATATATATATATATATATATATATATATATATATATATATATATATATATATATATATATATATATATATATATATATTATATATATATATATATATATATATTATACCACATATGGTGGTAATTAAACTACAGTTCCTCCATCAGATTATGGTGTGGCACATGTGGTCCAGGTGCCATGTAATGGTGGCATGGCGTCTGTGGAACAGCTAGTAGGGTATCAAAGTGTCATAGTTTATGTTGGCCAGCTCACCTTCTAATATCTCCAAATCACAAATTTACCTGTAAGAAGTTAAGAGCTAAATAATGGTTCCATTAATATATAAAATACAGGTGTGACATGAAATATGTGTGTGTGTAGTAAAGAGCTAGACTCACTTTGTTTGGGCTTTAAGCCCTCTCATAACCGTCATGTTTAGATCTAAATTTAAAAGACATCGTAAAGCTAAACATAAAACAAGAAATGGCTGGATTACTATTGGGTGGTCTCATTTCAGACCTTTTCAGTGCCGTGAATGCGAACCTCTGGGGGGAGACACTCTGCCTCCTCTTTGTTATGATTCTGAGACAAGGACTTGCCCGGCTTCCTCCCTGACTTGGTGTTCCAATAATATTCTGGTTCTAATATTCTAAGTTTATTTAACTAGGGCAAGGGAGCTTGTGTTGTAAGGTATAATTATCTAAGAACCAGTCATAGTGAATACTATTTTATTAAGTTCAAACACTAGACTGAGGTTTATAAGAAATGAGATGTGTACATTCAGAGTACTTTGCTTTAGGAGGCCAGACCCCACCCTGATCCGGTGCATTATATCAATAAGTGACGGGAGACTTCTAAAGGAAAGTACAACCCTCTAGACAGGGCTCTCTTGGACCTAGCACTGCCGGGTGGGTAAACACTGGGCAGCAACGACGAGAGCTACCATGATCGACCGGATCAAGGTACGATATAGAGGGGACCGGACTCTTACCCGGTCAGAGATCTCAGATTTGATCAGCATAAAAACCAACGTTGCACCACTGGACGTCGTTGTCGACGATGAAGGACCTCATCAACTGCTCTTCAGCAGTGCCGAAGCCGTGCAGCATCTATTTGGCCCCACCAACCTTACTGCTCTCTAGAAGGCGCACATGTTTGTCGCCCCACCACGACACTACCTCGCAGCCAGAGCGGTGTTTGTCCGGAGAGGGAGCTCCCTCCTCTCTGAAAAAGCTGCCACCGACGTCGTCACCAGAATAAACCAACAGAACCCTTCCTTGACTGCTGTTATTGTAAAGTTCATTCCTGTGCAGGACAGCCACCTCTTAACCATGAAGGTCACCTTCACATCGCCTGAGGAAGCTACCTCTGTTACTATCAACGGCTTCCGGTGTTTCGGCATCGGTTGCACACCTCGACAGATCACTAAAGAGCACTATTACCGGCTCCGGCAGTGCTTCAGGTGCGATACCTATGAGCACTTTACAAAGAACTGTACATCTCAGGTCCAATGGTGTAGCAAGTGCTCCGAGAATCACCACTTCAGAAGATGCACCAACAACTTTCTCCAATGCCTTCTCTGCAAAGGTTAGTGTTTTGAACCTTACCTCCTGTGGAGGTTGGTTTCCATTGTAAAATGTTGGTGGACTCAGTGGCGAGTGTTTATTAGAATAAATCCCCAGGTGAGATCAGAGAGGCCGCAAGTCACCATTATTACTCCGCCCAGTAAAGTAGTGCCTTCTCAGCTGGAGATCATCAGAAATAATGTGAACTGGAATAGCTTAACTGTGTAAGGGAAAAATGGACTCTATTAAAAAGTATGCATGGGGAATATAGTAATTAAAATCATAAATGTGTTTGATAGCATATGTAAAGAATAGAGTATTAGGGGGCGATGATGCAAGAGAGGTGGACGCCATCTTGACTGAAGGGGGAGGTGTATCGCTGCCGACCGTTCTTGCTATTTGAGGGGTTTTCTCTGCCCGTACAGTCAGATAAGCCTATCCGGGTCTATAACCAGGGTTGCAAGATTGGGTAGAGTAATATTACAGAAGTTGGAGAGGTTTTATAAGAGTCCAGGTTTCCTAGAGGCAAAAATATATGTGTCGTTGGATGATAGCGTTTGTGGCAGGGTGCACGATACCTGGTATGGGACAGTGAGCCGTGGGGTGGTCAGAGCCACATGAGTTTATAATACATTGTGATCTTATGTTGTGAGGAAAACGCCTTGTTGAATGTATTCCTATGTGACTTGTACATATAAATTTGTGACTTGTGTACTAGGCGGTTTTCCTTACTCCTTATACTCCCTAGACAACATTTTAAGGACCACCTCCACCAAATTCTCGATAGCTCTCTATGACAACAAATCGTATCACTACTGTGATACGATTTGATAGTGAGCACACTGCTCACGGCAGTGATAGTGAGCACACTGCTCACGGCCGTGATAGTGAGCACACTGCCGTCTCTGTTGAGTGCTCCCGAAGACGTGAAGAAATACAATAGATGTCCGACGCCAGGCAGGCCAACACCACTCGCCGTGAACGATCATCATTTAACATACAAGCCGCCAACTTCCCTGAGCTCCCAGGTGGGGGTGGGGCTTCTGCACAGCCTGCAAGTCAATGGGGGCCTAGCTCCCAGTCCACCAACCAATCAACGACTCAACCACAACAGCCAAAACCTCTCTGTGGCCAATCAACGAACCAGCCTTCACCAAACCAGCAGCTGTCCCCCCAACATCGATCATAGTACTATCTTCGGACACATCAGCCTGGCTGAAATGATGGCAGGCACGAACTGCAAGGAATTCGTACGAATTCTAAACATACTATAAGCTGCCAATGGTCTACCAACATTTAATGTTCCTGAGAAACTCTTCACAACTACAGCTTCAGCCACCGTCAATGCTACGACTTGAGCTACAAATACTACTTCAGCCCCTGATATCACCATCTCTCCAACTGCACTGGCAGATATCCTGTCTGCTGACGCCCACCCTCTGCAACCCGCAACAGCTCCTGCTATAGATCCTGCACCATCTTTGCACACTGCCACTCCAGACCAACCATCTACTATTCCAGCTGTACCTGCGACTACACCAGCTTCACAAGAACCTACACCTGATGCTTCTGCAGACCTTCACCTGTCTTCTGATGAAGATTCTACTGCCTCTATGGACGTTGAAGACTCCACGCCTCCCACTCAAAACCAACGGATACCCGACTCACCAGAGGCACTACACCTGTTTAGACAACGTGCAAACTATGCTTATGGATCTCCAAAATTTAGAAGAGTTTCAAGCCTCTACACTTCAACAAAGTCTACGACGATCACTACCAAATAGACCCAGAGAAAGTAATATCTCTGGTTGTTCCTGCACCTACCATCATTGCTGAGTGCGATGAATCTACTCGTGTACCACAACTCCTTCCTCCTGAACTTGATGAAGCTAAAAGAACTATTCGAACTACACAAGATGACTACACAAAGCAAGAAGAAGAAGAAGAAGAAGAAGAAGAAGAAGAAGAAGAAGAAGAAGAAGAAGAAGAAGAAAGAAGAAAGAAGAAAGAAGTTAGAAGAAGAATGAAGAAAGAAGACACCACCAGAAGACAGACTGTCACCACCTAGAATGAACAAGCACTGCCACTGCCGCCTTCCTGACCCGACTCAAAGCCTTGCCAGTTGTGGGGTTGTTTCAACATCGACTTAAGACACACAGCTGGGTCAAGCCCTGGCACTTTCTCTACAACTTCAGCGTTTCCTCTCACCAACTTCTATTCAACTGTCCCCACTTCAATGCTCGCCCTAATGGGTATCTTATCCTGTACATTATTATATTGAATTGAGATGTGAAAATATTTACGTGTTGCTGTGATGATGTCACGAAACTCCCATTTTCTCTGAATTTGGTAATGGCTAACTATAAAATGTTAACGTTTTTGTCGGATTTCCGATAAGAGTTTCAGAGAGGGGACTCGCCTTCACGGGCGGCTCAGGACGTCCGCTATAAAGTGTCTCAACTTGCTATGTATTAGCTCTAGGATTCCAATTTTATAACCTTAGTCATAAAGTATCAAATTCTCTTGGTTAATGCCATATCATTTATTAGAATTATAACATACTATCAGTACCCAGCCACGCATTGCTGTGGACTCAGCAACACATGTGCGTTGCTGAGCCACAGCAACCTTTCCTGTCCCCCAGTCCTCCCCACCATTTCCCCTCTCACCTGTCTCCTCGGCCTCCCAACCATTACCCACTCCACCATCCCCTCGTCCTCCCCACCATTCCCCACTCCATCATCCCTTCTTCCTTCCCACCAGCCCCACTCCCCTGTCCCTTTGTCCTCCCCACCATTCTCTATTCCCTCATCCCCTCGTCCCCATCATCCCAAACTCCCCCGTCCCCTAGTTCTTTCCCACCATTACCCCCATCGTCTTCCCCACCATCTCTCACTTCCATCCCCTCGTCATCCCTCCATTCCCCACTCCCTCGTCCGATGCCTTCCCAAATGGTCTGATGTTCCCATTAAAAAATTGGGAACATCAAGTGATCTGATGTTCCCACCACTGAAATATAAGAAAAACAATTAAAAATGAAATGAATATATAAAAAAATAAGAAAATAAACTATTTTCATAAAATGAACGGTATGGTAAACAACACAGCTCAATTCCAACGCAATTCACACAAAGTAACTAAATCAAAATGAAAATAAATCGAAATCTATGAAAAGTCAATTTATCAATGCAATCAGAAATATTGAAATGGAATTGTAACATATTTTGTATAGCATGTGTGTTGCTCTTATATGCAACAGATGACGCTGTTTTTCAAGAAAAGCATAGTTTTTCCTGTCACAGGTGTGGCTTCTATACTTATACTTACGAAATGAACGGTATGGTAAACAACACAACTCAATTCCAACACAGTCACACAAAATAATTCAATAAAAAATAAAATAAATCGAAATCTATGAAAATAAAATTTATCAATGCAATCAGGAACATTGAAATGGAATTCGTGTCATATTTAGTATAGTGAGCATGTAGCTATTATATGCAACAGATGGCGCTGTTTTTCAAAAACGCATGTGTTTGCCTGTCACAGGGGTGACATCTATATAGTAGGTACATAAAAAAGACTGCGCCTTTTCGAATCCAACGTTGTGTCAAAATTTCAAAGAAATTGGTGAAGAACTTTCGGAGATTACAGAGTGTGATTACAAAGCTCTTACGTCCAACAGATGGCGCTGTTTAAAAAAAAAAAAACGTTTTTTTATTGTCACAGGTGAAGCATGTATATATTAGATATATAAAAAGACGTGCCTATTCGAATGCAACGTTATGTCAAAATTTCAAAGCAATCCGTAAAGAGGTTTCAAAAATTTCCCTCACATAAAATGCATGTTTTATGTGAGGGAAGCATGTTATGTGAAAAAGCATGTTTTTTTAACTCTCACAGACGAGACATCTATATCGCATGTATATAAAAACCTGGCCGGATGTGAATGGAACATGGTGTTAAAATTTTAAAGTAATCGGTGGAGAACTTTCGGAGATTAGCGATTATGCACAAACGAACATTTCCATTTATATTTATAAAGATTGGTGAACTATCATTGCTTAAATTAAATAAATAAAGATTCCCGCCTCCTGCTCTGAAGGGCAGATAGGCGGGGAGACACCATTGCCAACAAGGATCAACAAGATGCCACAACAAGACTTTGCTCCGTGTTTCCTTAGTGTGTCTTTCTAATTTCATGCGCCATTAACTTAGTTCTTTCCAGAATTCACAGTGAAGTTCCAGAGACACTATAAACTAAATAACAAACGCCATAACGTGCTGTAAATATTACCAGAAGTAATCACTGTACTGGCTGAGTCTGATGCCACGGGTACCAGTCCTGGCTGAGTCTGACACCACGTGTACCAGTCCTAACACGTGGAAAATATTAAAGGGGCTGGTCCCAAACCTGCACACTGAAATAACATCACATGAGACCAGAAGACATGGCAGGATGTGCAGAATACCCCCGTTGAAAAGCAGAGGTGCAACTGGTACTCTGAGAGAGAACTCTATCAACATCAGAGGCCCGAGACTGTTCAACACGCTACCGCTACACATAAGGGGCATAACTGGTAATCCCCTCACAGTGTTCAAGAGAGAACTGGATAAGCACCTCCAAAGGATACCTGATCAACCAAGCTGTGACTCATACGTCAGGCTGCGAGCAGACGCGTCCAACAGCCTGGTTGATCAGACCAGGAGGCCTGGTCGACGACCGGGCCGCATGACGCTAAGCCCCGGAAGCACCTCAAGGTAACCTCAAGGTAGGTCCTGGCTGAGCCTGATGCCACGTGTACCAGCCCTGCAAACACAAAAGATATTGTTCCTTTATCCATCAAGGACACAAGGTAGCCTAAAGACGATGACCTGAGTACCGGGGCATCTGTTCCAGGTATGGTTGTGACTGTTTGTATTGTTATAATTGACGTCAATTTATGTACCTGTTATTAAATTGTTTCTTCTAGATTCTGGTTAATGGTTTTTACCCCAAACAAGTAAGTAATAAATCTTTAACATTGATCCTGCTTTGTGAATTTAAGTGGAATTATATTTGTTTAGAAATGTTTCCTCAAATTAATATTTATTATTATAGAGGTTTAGATCAATAAGCTAGACTGCATTAAATACGGCAATGTGGATTGGAGGCGCGCACCGAGACGTAACAGTGTTTTTGCTGTAATCATAGAAGTAATTATTTAATTATTAACTAATTGTGGAACGTCTCGACAGATATCCAAGAACAGCTATTTGTTTCTGTAAGGAATTTTTCTCCCAACATCAAAGTGCTTGAGGAAGTCTAGGGTACCAAACCAGCTATGTTCCTATTCACATTTTCTTTGTTACAGTAGACTCTTGAGTAATTCTTGTAGTTTGGTGTTGTCTTTATATTGAGTACTTTGCAGTTGTTTAAACTAGTATATTTTTGTTTATAAATTTTCCCCATCTTCTTGAGATTATCTTGAGATGATTTTGGGGCTTTTTAGTGTCCCCGCAGCCCGGTCCTCGACCAGGCCTCCACCTCCAGGAAGCAGCCCGTGACAGCTGATTAACACCCAGCTACCTGTTTTACTGCTAGGTAACAGGGACATAGGGTGAAAGAAACTCTGCCCATTGTTTCTCGCCGGCGCCTGGGATCGAACCCAGGACCACTGGATCACAAGTCCAGCGTGCTGTCCGCTCGGCCGACCGGCTCCCATATGCACGTATAATTTATATACTGCTGAGAATTATCCCGGGGAATTAAGTTGAGTAGTAAATCCCACAAGACCCAATGGTCCAGGGGGTGTCCCGGCATGAGGAACTTATATAGTAAGGACAAGATCTTTATCCTAACCAGAAGCGGCCTTTACTATTGCTAATGCAATATTCTCCGCTATGGGGCTTTCCCAGTTGGTCAGTCTGCAGTCATTTGCAAAAGTTGGTCGAGGTGAACAGCCTGCAAGAGAGTTCAGTGTATTTGCGATCATTAATTCAATTGGAGTCTCTTAAGTATATTAAGAAATTCAACAAAATTGAGTTTGTGCCAAATTTAATAAAACCATATATTGATTTTTTGGAAAATGAAAAACTTAATTCTATTAGCAGTGAATTCGGATTGGAAGCATAATGCCTTGTCACATCCACTAACATATTTGTGGCCACTCAATATATCATCCGGTACATCACCAAATATTATAGAATATCCCACGAATATCCTATTTGAGAAGACACAGGGGTGGTGTTGCGACAAAGCAGCAGATGACGTTATCTTAAGGAAGGATCTGTGGGCAGTTATGGCTTAAATAATATTACTTATCATGCCCACCCAATCCCCAGAGACATCTAACAGATGGAGGCAAAAAACTTATACCTAATGAAATGCTTCTCAGTTTCTCACATGGTCTAACATCCAGAGATGGCTTCCATGGACTATTCAGAATTTTGTATATCAGCTAAGTATATTTTTCACAGTGGAAGGAGTAATCAAGAAGCCTTGCAGCTTTATATGAAAGGAGGATTTTTAAAAACATCTGGTTTGGTTTAAATTATTATTAATATGTCTGAGATAGATTTCCATAATTATGATATAATAAAATGTATTGTGATGTAGGGGCATGTGGAAACATTGTTTTGTGAGAAGGGAGTGAATGAAAACAGCTTTCTAAGATCACAAGACTTGCCTTCTTGTGTTAAATAAAAAAGTAATAACAAATGCAGTGGGACGCTTTTGAAAGTGCTGGCTAGAGAGTAGCTCGTGTACATGTGTAGAGATGACAGCTACAGTGCCTAGTGTTTCTGTAATAATTTTGGGATAGACAATGTCCCGTGCCTTAGTGAAATTTCCCATGTACTTAGTACAATATTGAGTATTGTACAGTCATACAGTCTCCGTGGCTTAGTGGTAAGACGCTCGCCTGGCGTTCTGCGAGCGCTTTGTCCTGGAATCGTATCCTGGCCGGGAAGGATTTACTGCGCGCAAATCCTTAACTGTAGCCTCTGTTTAACTCAACAATAATATGAGTACTTGGTTGTAAAAACGATTCTTCGTGGGGGTCGTATTCCAGGGAACATAGGATTAAGGATTTGCCCGAAACGCTACGCCTTCCAGTGGCTGTACAAGAATGTAAGAACTCTTGAATATATCACTTAAAACTAAAATAGTGTAGAAAATGGAATTAAATAATGAAGCCCAGCACAAGACATTAGAAACGAATATATGCAGGCAGGAGGGATTATAGTAATTTGCCACAATATTTGAACGGCAGGTGGAAAGATGAGACGCCAACACAGCGAGAGAGGGCGGGACGCCCAAGAGAGACAAATGTGTACAAATCAGCATTCCACCCTATGGACTGTCGACCTAGGTCCTTGTTAAGACCATGGTGGTCTATTTGGATGGGAAACAATGACTTGAGAGACTAAAGCACAGATAATGTTCATTAGGTGACTGAAAACTGCACACCCCAGAAGGATCCGAACCCAGACAGCCAGGAGCACTATGTACCATAGCGTACCTGGCTCTTTAACCACTCTGAACATTATCTGTTCAGGGTGTTACGGCGCTGAGGGAGACACAATTATTTGAGAAAGTGTGAACTACTGGCCATTTTCTAGACCTTGCATTTATTGACTATGTATTGCAGAGCCAGTAGAATTATTAATTTACGTAGTTTTAAGTAATAATTGGTAAAGTTAACTTAGAGGAAGGAACGGTCACAGTTTGAAAGTTTTTCCAAATCACTGCCAGGAAAGGCAGGGGGAATTCAATTGGTATTTACAATTACTAGAAAGAGGTGTAAAGATTTTAGCTGTATCCTTAAATGTCAGTAAATCCGTCCTTTTAATTAAGTCTGCCCCGATAGTTTATGTATATTCTTTGCAGAGAGTTATAAATGCTACTCGCAGACCCGTCTAAGATCATCTAGAGTGATTTGTGAGAAGATACAGGTAATAACGATGTACAGGTTTACTGGTAAATTACAGGCTATTCATGCCCGCTCCACCTCTTGGGTGGCTTAATCTTCATCAATCAATCAATACTGGTAAAGTGTTATGGTTGCTGTGAGCATGAATAATGTTGCCTTATGTAAGTCCATGCATCTATTACAAGGGAACGATCGTAAAGTAGCTTTAGACAGCAAGAACTTTGTTACAAAGGTGTGTGGATTGGTATAAATAAATATGATTGTTAAAGTATAGATCATTGTCCAGTGGAACTTGGGAGGCTGCCATCACTCTAGAATTACAGGGTGGGAATTTTCCCTGGAGGCCGGGGTGGCACCAGCCAGGTTGGGTGCTCTTACTCCAAACAGTTACCTGTGGAGAGCCCTGACCACTATTTAAGAGTTAAATGACGTGTGGGCAAGTAAATATATATAAATAATTACACCCCATTGTTTAACCGATTGCTCAGCTGTAACAATCCTTTGTAATTATAAGTATTCTAAATACTGTTAAATGTGGCTTGGAACAATAGCTTGGGGTAGGGTTTTTTTTGCAGGGATATTCCTGCGTGGGCCCTTAGTCTCTGACTGGCCCACCTGGGGTAGGTGTCAGGAGCGGTGATGGAATTATGAAGGACACTGACCTAGGTGAAGGCCACCGTGTTGGATCAGGCAGGCAAAGGCAGCGTGACCTTTGGCCAATAATACCATCTTGATCAGTGATTAATACTGCATTTTGTTGTATACTGATACTCCATGGAGCGTAATACTTAGATGTATCAAGTCTATTATTTTATATCACAGTGATCATTTTGTTTCTGGAAGTATTGCACTCATGTAGAGTGTCTATGTTATATGCACAAAGGTGTAGATGGTGTAGCTTTTTTGTGCGTCATAGTTCTATGATTTGATGATACATTGATAATTTTGTTCTTGGAGGCATTATACTGACATGGGATCTGTGTGTTGTACAAATAGGTCCTTGGTACTCCAGCGCCTATTTGTCTTCCTCAAGTTATTGCATAGTAAGTCATTGATCCTTACCCTTCATGATAAACTGAATACCTATAGAAGTAATTATAATAATCCTATTCAGAATAATGCGTGAATCAAGGATATAAGAGATATAAACAGTTGAACATGAGATTAATGTACACAAAAAGTAAGAGGGTAAGCTGAGTAGTTAAACCTGTGAGTAAAAAAAGTGTCAGAAGCATAAAATATTATTTTCCCCAGAGGAACATCTGAGATGCGTTTTGAAATTAAATTGATATGTAATAATAATCTTTACTTGCAATATTTGTGAGAGAGTGATAACACTCAATCTATATCACTTATCACTATAACTAATATTTTTATTTAGGTATAACTTTTGAATTATTTTTCTTTTAATTTTAAATTAATTTGTATTTTTTTATCCCCTCTCATTACAATATAAATAAAGTATGTCATTGATTTCGTAGATGAAAAAAATTAAATTATAAGTTTGTAGTATTTGAAAGATAAATGTTTACATAATGAATTGAAGTAATGATTAACACTGGTTATTTATACTCTTCAATATTAAAACAATTGGGAAATTATTAATTTTTAAGAGTTAAGGAACACTACGAGTCCACCACTGAACTCTTCTTACACTTAACACCAGTATTTAAAATTAGTGACTGCCTATTAATAATAATTACAGCACATAAAGGGGACAATTGTTGAGTCATTAAGCAAATGTACTCAGAAATGAACAACACTACACTAAATTTAGATTCTAAGAGCATTCTGTTTCAGAAGATATTAAAAATACACTACACCCTCATACATGCGTATGTGTGAGATGTGTCAGTGTTTGTGCAAATGTGTCATGGTTGTGCACAAAGAGCATAGCTCTACAACTTCACAAAGTTGAGAAAGGAAATTTTACTAAAGCAGTAGGCATACGTTACTAGATCTCATAATTCCATGCTGGCGAGATTCACTGAGCACTTGAGTCTCAACTGAATCCATACTTTTACTGACAGTTTCCCCGTAGAGGCACACAATCAACAATCAAACACGGTGGCACGCATTGCTGGCTAAGATGGTGTCAGTGAGGCACAATCACAGCCAGTGAAGGACACAGGATCTGGGGCAGGAGACCATGTGATGCCAGATTACCCAGTGGTTTGTCTTCACTGCCACGTTGTGATGCAGATGACATTTCATCCACAAAGAGTCTAACATGCTCTAACGTCTTCTAAGGCATTAGCCGTTGATAGAAATACAGTCATAATTGAACAGATGGTGACTATGGAACACAATTAGCTTTGCATAGTGTTTGCTTAGGGAACATTCAAGCTCGGTGACCTTGAAGCTGGAGACTTCCATCTCTTGTGCTATCAGTCTCTTGAATGCTCTTCTCAGGATTGTTGGGAGATTGCTTCTGCCTCGCACTTTTGTGACTTGTTTCTATTGTCTATTCACAACTATGCACTTTAGAGCAGGTCTGATCTAATTCGCGTGGTAATATTACTATAGGCACTTAAACTAAGCACGGCTGTGTGGTTCTGCAAGGCTAAGGATGGAGCACGTGGTTAATGATCAGATGAGTAGATATTTTGAGTTTACTCATATACCAACTTGCCCTGAAGCTCCTCAAGAGAGACTGTTACTACTGTGCTAAAATCACAGCACTCTAGTGAAATTATTAGCATTACTATTGTGACCCTTTCTGGAACTAATGAGCATCGTCTCGATAGTTTACGTAGGATCGAATGCTCCTGAGCATTCTGTCTTAGACATTACTCTACGTAATTACTCCTAGGGTAATGTTTGCCCTAGTCATTACTCCCAGACCCTTGTTTGGGATCATAATATAAAAATGAGGAAAACAGATTAGGAGGTTGCTATTCAGGATTGGAAATTTGTGAATATCGTAAACATTAGAAATTATTTGTATTAGTTCACGTTATAAAGTTGAAGGAGTTTGAAGTGAGACATTTCTTTAGGAAAGTTTAAGTTTAAGACAGTCACTGAATCGGTTGGGAGTAAGGTACGGATCTAGTGTGTTTTCTTTGTGTAAATGTATTTGGTTAATAGTTTATAAGGTGTTAAATATATAAATACTTAAGAACATAAGAATTTAGGACACTGTAGAAGCTTATACTGCAATGCATAATAATTCCAATGAATACAAATCCAAATTCATTAATTTATGTTTAAACTATGTTTGAAACAAGCAAATGATCCCACGTCTATTAAGTTTCTCTGTAATCTGTTATACAAATTAATATCTTTGTTTTCGAGCCATTTTATACCCAGGTCTTTACCAAATCTAAACTTATATAATTTATATTTGTTTCGTGTCGATATAACTAATACCTTATTATTAGCTGTCATGTTATGCCCATTCAAACACTTCTGCACTTAAGTTACGTCACCTTTACTTTTTGCCTTTATAGAGAATGTAAATTAAGAGATGCGACAACACACGAGTAGGAACCCCAACTCAGCATATGCTTGCTGTCGAGAGTTCACAGCCACCGCTGAGAGCACAGGTGGTCCTCTCTTTCTTTAAATATTTGGGTGTCCTCCCTTCAACTATTATTTCATTATCAGTTCCCACTATAACTTTGTTTAACCTCTCTATTAGTAGGCAGGTATTTTTTTCCTCTCTCTGACAAGAAACTCACAGACAAGTGGAAAAACATTTAAACAAAATAATATTTAATAAACATAGGACATACAGAAGTGCTGCATTAGGTAAAGTTAACAAATCAGACCTTCGATGTTCCACTGCATCTATGTCGAATATCCTAATTCAATTATGCACGTTCCCAAATCTCAGGGTAGACTGCAGCTCTATAAATATATGTACTTGTTTATTACAATCACATTCCAATGTAAGCATACATGTGAATCTGTGTACAGTTATATTCTACAAGCAAAATATAAAGAACTTTTATAAGGACACAGTGAAGAACAAGTTCTCCACTTAGGCTCTTCCCACAGCTTGTACAATCAAATGAAAATCATTGACAATCATTGTACAATCATAATTTTAATCATTGACGGGTATCATATATTCTTGGACCACACTACAATATGTCCTCGGCACTAACAAGAGGTAGATAATTATACCAAAACAAATAGCAACCATCTTGACAAACAATATCTACTCTTGGCTTCTTAATGTTATTGTTCTTAATTTACCCCTCAGTACACTAGGTTATCCTCTCTACAATCATTCTGGATCTGGCTAGATAGAGGTTTGATAATAACCAATATTGTTTCCAATGGAGAAAACGAATCTTTCACCTGTATCTACTGTCAACCACACAATACAAGTGCAGCTCAAACAATGAAACAAAAATAATCGCGATGGATCTAGTTGGTTCTATCCACTAATGGCAGTTGAACTTGCTCACTGGTAATGACCAAATATGACTTGTCGCACACGTCTTGCTTATCATCCAACGATCTTACCTCCCAGCAAGTATACATAATTCCCCTACTGTGAGTTGTGGCGGAGCATTGACTGCTAAATCAAAATGGCACCTATGGGGTCTGCTCTTCCCCCTCGACTGTCTTCCAGGCTTTTGGCCGCCTGTGTGTGTGTGTGTGTGTGTGTGTGTGTGTGTGTGTGTGTGTGTGTGTGTAGGTGCCCAAGCTTCCTGGTACACCTAAATACCTTCTGTACACTAATTGGACAGGAACAATTCTCGGGTTTCAAAATAATCCCAGGCACATCTGCCCTTTTGGCTCCCAATATGCTGCTCCAGGTTACACGGCAAAGGGAGTGACATCAACTGTCTCCTGCTCTTCCTTCTATCACTAATCCTGGCTCTTCCTTGGACGATGCTAGTAGAATTTCCATCTTGAAACTGCAGGGCGGCGAAAAGCGTATCTCTCCTTTGACCTCCCACACACAAGTGAGATCCTCTACCAATAAACGTCACAACTCTTGCCACGTCACGGTCCTGCCTATCCTCTATTGGCTAATGGTGACATCATCCATCCCTCTTCTTCTCCTAACCGTCTTCTGCTATCGCTATCTTTCTTTCAGGTCAAGATGTTGCTCTGTGGTAAATAATGACTCACACCAGGTATATTCTTCTGCAGACAAGCTCCGGTTATTACCCTTAGTTCAGTGTGTGCTAGAACGAGGAATAATTCTCACACCAAGAGAGGACGTATGGTACGATTTGACCGAGGTTCACAACACAACTCTCATTAACTACGTTACTACGCTCGACTATAATGATTTATTGAATATGCAAGACATCAGTTCAAATAGCTCTTCCTTCTAATCTTTAAACACCCTGGCCGCACTATGTCAGGTCCTGGAACCTTATGGGGCTAAATATAATATTAGTGATCATAAAATATATTTTCTTAGAGACCCATAGAGTTAGTTCAGTGCTTCTTATAATAAATGTTCTGAGGGAAGGATGAGAAGTAGGAAAGGTGAACGTGAGAAGCGATAGAGGGAAGAAGAGTGGGAAGATGAGGGAATGGATGAGAGGTGGGGTCCAAGAGGGAGGGCTATGAGGTAGGCAAAGGGGATGATGGGGGAAGGGTGAAAAGAATGGGGAAATGGAAAAAAATAGGAAAAATTATTTCCATGTGACCCAGGCGCAGCAGGGTATTCCCTTCAAAGCTTATCTATACTTATTAGAGATTAGGTTTGTCTTTTCGTCTGTGTGTTTGTCTGCCTGTCCATCCAAAGTTGGAGGCTAGACACTTGGAACTAACCTCACACAAAATTGTAAGTTGATTAGTGTGGGGTATGGGATGGACATAGGCTGCTGTGGTGGGCCTAAGTTAAATGCTGCAAAAAATAAAGCCTCTAACCCAAACCCCCTACGTGTGATTTTCATTAATTCAGAAATGAAATCAGGCGTGTTTAGCCCATGGTGTGTTGAGATTACTCCCTCCATTTACCAGTGCATTTAAAGGTTTACTTCATATATTAATATAAAAGCCTGTCTGTTCAAGGTTGAAGGGGAGAAGGGTCCGTACAGGGAGATGGGGTGTGGGATTTATTCTGACTTCATCAGTATGCCCATATCCAGGACATGTAGCTTCATAAGTAAATAAATAAGAGTAAACTAGGGTACTAAAATGAAAAAGGCCTCCTTAGCTGTTTATTGCTGTAGTAGTGGTAGTATATTTTCCTGGAAACCCTCAGGAGACTGTGTTCTCCTTAGTTAGCTTGACTTCTTTGGGGAAGACCCAACATGCAATGATGTTGCATTTATTTACCTGCCCGATAAAAAATCTCAGTACCTAATGGTAAGATTAAACTTAATTATAATGCAGCATGCACTGTGATCGTTAATGTGTAAATTCTGTGTAAAGCATCATAAATGGTGGATATTGTGACGGTGTTCCCCCCCCCTTATATTTCTCCCACGCCTGCAGTAAGAGTCATGTCTACTTTTCCCAAGCATTCTCTAGGTAGCAGGCTTCAATTTGATATATGGGAGAGAGTGGAGTGTTCTCGGAGAGCCGAGAAATTAGTGAAATAGTAATATTTTGGCCTGTGGTATAGGCCCTTTAGGAAGCCAAGATGGCGCTGGCCTTCCTGATTCCCCGCCAAAACCGTGTGACGTCAGTGGCACCGGATTGGTCACCGACAGCAATGTGGCACCGGGAGCCAATGAAAACCTCCCGTGGCGAAAGTGACGTCTCGAAGGAAAGGGGTCCAGGCCGCGCGCCGCGCTGGCGCCATCAGTCAGACACGACACGTCAAAGAGGTTGGACGTGCGACGATTGGTCCTGTCAGTTTGACAGTTGTTTCCCGCTCCCGTGGATTTACGCGTCACCTGAAGTCTGCCAGTACTCTGAGAGGTCTTCCCTAGTTCATGTGTTGAACCAGAGAGGGAATCGACGGTTATTTGAGCAACAAGTGCTCCAGTCAGGTACTGTGCAAGAAGCAGTGAAGCCGTGCAGTGACGTATGTGACGTCTGTGGCAGTTCACCAGTTCGTGACGGCGTAGTGGCTGACAGAGCCACTGGGTAGCTGAGGAAGGAGAGGACTATTTGGGAATCCGGACGACTGCAGCTGAGACGTAGGCGGCAGCCGTTGCTTGGAGAAGACGACGGCCAGGAGACCGACTCCAACCCTTCAAGAAGTCAAGAAGGAGGACGGACCTGCAGAGGAAGAAGGCACGGAGACAACGCGCTAAACGGTGGGACGACGAGTGGTTCCGGTAGGACATGACGACGTGTGTGTGGGGGCGTTCCCGACACGAGGACCAGGAGCTACATCTCATCTCTCATCGGAGGATAGGTTGAAGTAGGTGTTTCTAGTTCCCTCCCCATTCCCCTTTAGTTAGCTATATTATTCAGCTATATTATCTAGCCTGAGGATTTTATATGTCGTGAGCAAGTCTCACCCATGTCACGGTAAAGCACCAGTGTGCAAGACAGTACTATCAAGAGTACTTGTAATATTCATGTTTATTATTGGTGTGTACAGGCACCAGAAACAAGTGATAAATTTACTGTGTTTTGTATATCTTTCTACAGATTTTGATGTGAGCATATAGTGATAAATTATATATAATATTATGCCATTATTTGGAAGTTAGGCTACGTGCCCAGAAACTATTTATTTTCCATGTATTGATGTTTGATTTAGATACATCATATATGTCTATGTTCATGCAGTGATAAATCATTTGTGAGTACAGTGAATTATTGCGTTATCGCCCACAAGAGAAAGTACTGAAAACTCCAGTGTTTAATACTTCATAATATGTCATTGAATGAAGGGCAGTGAAAACCATTACAGTGAGACATTGTAGCATTGATTGTAGAAACGACTGTATGAGCCCGAGTATAGTGTAACTAAGTAATACGTGCTTTTTGTGCCAATATCGAGTGTGCGAATTTCTAGTAGTATTGGAGAACTTAAAGAAACAGCGCGCGTGAATCTAGAAACAAGCAATAAACTTTCGCGCGGGGGCCAGGCGATCAGCTGTTCTTGACACTTGACGAGGAGGGGAGGTGTTGCCACTTAGTGAGTGCATACTATTTGTGGGAACTACCGGCCGCTGCCAGGATCAGTTGATTTATATATTATTGTTTGGCCTCGTGATATCTTTCATGCATTTTAAGTAAAATACAAAACTATCTTTGTGTTTATATCATCCCCTCCATTGATCTTGTGGCTATATTATACTGGAAAGCATAGAGTGATAACAGTAAGTACCTGCCTGATTCCTGATCTTTTGAGTGTGACCTTGCCAAGGCTACCACTAATTCAACCAGTCCACTGAGGTGTTACTGGCCACCTAAAACACCAGTTGGCGACCTTGTGGTTAACCGTAGGGCCCGATTGTTGGGGAGGGCACATGACAGTTAAGTGAACGAGTCGTGTTCCCACTCCTTCTCAATCAGAGGCCGGTTGAGATTGACTGGGAGACTCTCCTGGCGTGCAGTGGCGCCATGAGGATAGAGTGAAGACCCGCAGGGCTACGGTGAGTGACCTTGAGCATACCTATTGCTCACCCCAGAGTAAGAATAGAGTAGTGAAACCCCAACATTGGCGACCTTGCCAGGATATCGATCGAAGTAAAGTTTGCAGTGGTGGTACTTGGCAGTGGTGTTAGAGATCAGGTGCAGGTTAACACTCGTAGCACAAGATGGAGGATGATAAAGTTGCAAGGTTTATTGACTCTAGAGATGAACAGGTGCTGGAAGAGTGCACCAAGGCACAGTTACAGGCTATAGCGGATCATTTCGGAATAAAGCTGAAATCTGCCAGAGTTGGTGAAAGAAGACTAGAGATAATGGCTCAGCTCAGGGCACAAGACGAAGCTTTGGGGGAGGAACGGCCCCAAACACCTGCCAGCGTGGGTGAACACCTGAGCATTGGTGGAAGCTGCAGGGGATCCAGCGGCAGCAGGCACAGCGTGAAGCTGGAAATAATGAAGTTGCAGCTGGAAGCACAAATGAAGCGTGAAGAGCAAGAAGCACAACAGCGCAAAGAAGAGCGAGAAGCACAGCAGCGCAGAGAAGAGCGAGAAGCAGAAGCACAGCAGCGCAAAGAAGAGCGAGAAGCAGAAGCACAGATGAAGCGTGAAGAGCGAGAAGCACAACAGCGCAAGGAAGAGCGAGAAGCACAACAGCGCAAGGAAGAGCGAGAAGCGCAGCTACGCCGGGAAGAACAAGAGCGAGAAGCACAGCTACGCCGGGAAGAGCAAGAGCGAGAAGCACAGCTACGCAGGGAAGAACACGAGCGAGAAGCTAGGATGAGACAACAGGAAATAGATGCCAACAAGGAGGTGGAGCTGAAGCGAGCTGAACTGGGACTAGGTGCCCCTGCCCCGCCGCAAACGGAAGACCGACGAGTGAGGGAACGAGACCTGCCGGTCTTTGTGCCTAGTGAAGCCGAAAGTTTCTTCGATCACTTTGAGAGAGTTGCTGCTCTGAAGAGGTGGCCGAGGGCGGAGTGGGCGGAGCTGGTTCAAGGGAGGCTCACAGGTGAAGCTCGCGAGGCCTTCACTATGCTCGACTTCAAAGAATGCACCAACTACGATGTGGTAAAACGAGCTGTGCTCCGTTCCTTCAAGCTCACGCCGGAGTGTTACCGGAAGAGGTTTAGAGAATGTACCCGGTCGCCAGGAAAATCGTATGCAGAGACGGCGAGGCACATGGAAAGAAAGTTCCTTAAGTGGCTGGACTCTGAAGGAGCGAGGTCGGTCGAAGAGGTCAAGGAGCTAGTGGTCATGGAAAGGTTTATGTCCGTGCTCTCACCTGAGATCAGGATGAGGATAAAGGAGGCGGACATAAAGAACCTGAGGGCCGCAGCCGACCGAGCCGACATGTTAGAGGAAGCACTACGCCCAAGCCGAGAGGGACGGCACCGATCACCCGTGTACTCCGGAAGCAGTAGGAATTATAGGAGGACGGATGGATGGAGGACAGAAGCGAGTTCTCCCAAGTCCCACCGCTCGAGATGGGACGACAGAGGAACAAAAGGTGCTGTAGAGCCGATAGAGGAGAACCAAGCTGAAAGTTCGGGAACTGTTACTGCAACGAAGGAAACGACAAGTGAGGCGAGAAAGACACAGGGTGCGACGGCCTCTGAAGGCAGTGCTAAGGCGAGCGGTGGCGGATGGTTTCCGCCAAGGGTCCGCTGCTACAACTGCGGAAGAATCGGACACGTCGCGCGGGAATGCAGACGCTTTAAGCAGCGGGGACACGTTGCTTTAGTGATGTTCGAGAACCAGAGGGCCGAGAGAGTGCGGGATGAACCCGTGCTGAATAGGGAGAAGAAGGTTCACCCATTCGTGTGTCAAGGAACCGTAAGGATGGGGGACGCAGACCCCATCCCCGTGAAGATCTTAAGAGACACTGGGGCTGACTTTACCCTGGTGAGTGAAACCCTGTTCCCCGAGGGTTACGAAAGTACCAGTGTGGGGGTGGCAAGTGTGACCACTGTGGGAGGCCCAGTGAGGATGCCCCTACACCAGGTAACTTTGGATTCCGATTATGGCTGCCAGACCCTAGTGGTGGGAGTCTGTACATCAATGCCCAAGATGGAGGCGCAGGTCATCTTGGGGAATGACGCGTGTGGAGGATATGTCCTCCTGCATCTCGTGAAGGGCGAAGAGTGCCTAGAACAATACAAGGAGACAGGCGGAAAGTTGAACGCCTGTGGGGACGAGAAAGGAATCGCACCGGTGGCGATCCCAGTTTGTGCTGTGATACCGAGACAACGCGAAGAACAAGGAGGTTGTGGATCTGATGGGGCTGAGGAGACGTCCGACAGCCTGGGAATAGATCACCTCTTCGTAGAACCCGGAGAAAGAGCGGAGGGCGAAGACAGCCCAAGTGGTGAGTTGCAGGTGACCCTCACCAGTTCTCCAGGGGTAGACCGCACTCGTCTCGGAGAGTTGCAGCAGGAGGAGTTCCCCGAATTGGTTAGTGAGGCCGAAGGAGGACGTGTGGGTCCTGAGAAGGCTTACTTTCCATTTATCTATATCAGATATGCCATGCTATCCATGCTGAAGGAACGATGGACACCAGGAGCGACCGTGGGAACTGTCATTAAATATGTCCAGAAGTTCAAAGAACGTCTCACCCTAACGAAGGAATTGGCTGGGAAACACCTGAAGGAGGCGCAGCGTAAGATGTCGGAGTGGTACGACGGGAGAGCTGCGCAGAGGGATTTTCAGGTCGGATCCCAAGTGATGATTTTGCTTCCAGGTAAAGGTAGGGTGACCAAGACGCGGTTCGAGAGACCATACCGAGTGCTGCGACGGTTGGGTCCAGTGTCGTACGAGATTGGGAAGCCGGAAAGACCCCGAAAGAAACAGGTGTGTCACGTAGACCGCCTAAAACCTTTCTTCACCGTGGAAGGAAGAGCCACCAAGCAGGACGGAACGATGTCCCGAGAACCCCAACGGAAGACGGTTCTGTGTGTACAGGGGGACCGAAAACTCCCGGAGGAGGAAGGAAAATGGTCCAGGGCGGACGGCACCCGTCTCACCGACACTGAGAGTCTGACAAAGATCAAGATCAAGCACATCGAGGGGAAGGACAACGTAGTAGCGGATGCCCTATCCCGCATACGCTAACCAGACATGACTCTTATTTTAAGGGGAGGGGTATGTGACGGTGTTCCCCCCCTTATATTTCTCCCACGCCTGCAGTAAGAGTCATGTCTACTTTTCCCAAGCATTCTCTACGTAGCAGGCTTCAATTTGATATATGGGAGAGAGTGGAGTGTTCTCGGAGAGCCGAGAAATTAGTGAAATAGTAATATTTTGGCCTGTGGTATAGGCCCTTTAGGAAGCCAAGATGGCGCTGGCCTTCCTGATTCCCCGCCAAAACCGTGTGACGTCAGTGGCACCGGATTGGTCACTGACAGCAATGTGGCACCGGGAGCCAATGAAAACCTCCCGTGGCGAAAGTGACGTCACGAAGGAAGGGGGTCCAGGCCACGCGCCGCGCTGGCGCCATCAGTCAGACACGACACGTCAAAGAGGTTGGACGTGCGACGATTGGTCCTGTCAGTTTGACAGTTGTTTCCCGCTCCCGTGGATTTACGCGTCACCTGAAGTCTGCCAGTACTCTGAGAGGTCTTACCTAGTTCATGTGTTAAAGCAGAGAGGGAATCGACGGTTATTTGAGCAACAAGTGCTCCAGTCAGGTACTGTGCAAGAAGCAGTGAAGCCGTGCAGTGACGTATGTGACGTCTGTGGCAGTTCACCAGTTCGTGACGGCGTAGTGGCTGACAGAGCCACTGGGTAGCTGAGGAAGGAGAGGACTATTTGGGAATCCGGACGACTGCAGCTGAGACGTAGGCGGCAGCCATTGCTGGGAGAAGACGACGGCCAGGAGACCGACTCCAACCCTTCAAGAAGTCAAGAAGGAGGACGGACCTGCAGAGGAAGAAGGCACGGAGACAACGCGCTAAACGGTGGGACGACGAGTGGTTCCGGTAGGACATGACGACGTGTGTGTGGGGGCGTTCCCGACACGAGGACCAGGAGCTACATCTCATCTCTCATCGGAGGATAGGTTGAAGTAGGTGTTTCTAGTTCCCTCTCCATTCCCCTTTAGTTAGCTATATTATTCGGCTATATTATCTAGCCTGAGGATTTTATATGTCGTGAGCAAGTCTCACCCATGTCACGGTAAAGCACCAGTGTGCAAGACAGTACTATCAAGAGTACTTGTAATATTCATGTTTATTATTGGTGTGTACAGGCACCAGAAACAAGTGATAAATTTACTGTGTTTTGTATATCTTTCTACAGATTTTGATGTGAGCATATAGTGATAAATTATATATAATATTATGCCATTATTTGGAAGTTAGGCTACGTGCCCAGAAACTATTTATTTTCCATGTATTGATGTTTGATTTAGATACATCATATATGTCTATGTTCATGCAGTGATAAATCATTTGTGAGTACAATGAATTATTGCGTTATCGCCCACGAGAGAAAGTACTGAAAACTCCAGTGTTTAATACTTCATAATATGTCATTGAATGAAGGGCAGTGAAAACCATTACAGTGAGACATTGTAGCATTGATTGTAGAAACGACTGTATGAGCCCGAGTATAGTGTAACTAAGTAATACGTGCTATTTGTGCCAATATCGAGTGTGCGAGTTTCTAGCAGTATTGGAGAACTTAAAGAAACAGCGCGCATGAATCTAGAAACAAGCAATAAACTTTCGCGCGGGGGCCAGGCGATCAGCTGTTCTTGACACTTGACGAAGAGGGGAGGTGTTGCCACTTAGTGAGTGCATACTATTCGTGGGAACTACCAGCCGCTGCCAGGATCAGTTGATTTATATATTATTGTTTGGCCTCGTGATATCTTTCATGCATTTTAAGTAAAATACAAAACTATCTTTGTGTTTATATCATCCCCTCCATTGATCTTGTGGCTATATTATACTGGAAAGCATAGAGTGATAACAGTAAGTACCTGCCTGATTCCTGATCTTTTGAGTGTGACCTTGCCAAGGCTACCACTAATTCAACCAGTCCACTGAGGTGTTACTGGCCACCTAAAACACCAGTTGGCGACCTTGTGGTTAACCGTAGGGCCCGATTGTTGGGGAGGGCACATGACAGTTAAGTGAACGAGTCGTGTTCCCACTCCTTCTCAATCAGAGGCCGGTTGAGATTGACTGGGAGACTCTCCTGGCGTGCAGTGGCGCCGTGAGGATAGAGTGAAGACCCGCAGGGCTACGGTGAGTGACCTTGAGCATACCTATTGCTCACCCCAGAGTAAGAATAGAGTGAGTGAAACCCCAACAATATATGGTGATCACCACACTCCTTTTCTCAGTGGGTTTAGCTGGTTAAAAAACTATCCAGGCCTGTCCATGTGCTCCTTGTCCTATAATTCACTAGGGCATGACTAACTAATGTATGCTAGACTAATAGTTTAAGTGTAAAATGTTCACTAAATACTTAACAGTGGATAATTTAAAGGGGGGTGAGAGGCGGAGTGTGGGAAGAAGGGGGGAAATGACAGAGATGTGAGGTAAGGGGTAGAGAGGAAGGGAAGAAGTAGTGAGGAGGGAAAAGGAGAAAGGGGGAGAGTGAGTGATGATGGCGGAAGAAGTGTGAACATGGGAAAAGTAGAAAAGAATAGTGGTGAAATGTAGTGAGGGGGTTATCTTGAGGTTATCTTGAGATGATTTCGGGGCTTTTTTTTAGTGTCCCCGCGGCCCGGTCCTCGACCAGGCCTCCACCCTCAGGAAGCAGCCCGTGACAGCTGACTAACACCCAGGTACCTATTTTACTGCTAGGTAACAGGGGCATAGGGTGAAAGAAACTCTGCCCATTGTTTATCACCAGCGCCTGGGATCGAACCCAGGACCACAGGATCACAAGTCCCGCGTGCTGTCCGCTCGGCGGACCGGATCCCGGGGGGGGGGGAGACAGACTATCCAAGGCTGCACTAAATATTCCTCCTACCATATATGTATATATATATATATATATATATATATATATATATATATATATATATATATATATATATATATATATATATATGCGAACAAGCCTGAATGGTCCCCAGGACAATATGCAACTGAAAACTCACACCCCAGAAGTGACTCGAACCCATACTCCCCATTGGGAGTATGGGTTCGAGTCACTTCTGGGGTGTGAGTTTTCAGTTATATATATATATATATATATATATATATATATATATATATATATATATATATATATATAAATATATATGACAGTGACAGACCACGGAGGAAAATTGAAACAGGAATTTCCTTAAGTACTTTCGTATATTAATACATCTTCAGGAGGGGTTTTACAGGTCGAGTACGTGGCATAAATAGGCAGGAGAGAATGGTGGAGTGAGGTGAGGTACAATAAGTGGACACAAATATGAGCCGCACAAAACCTGCAGAGGGCCTATTGGCCCATCAGGATGCAGCTCCTATTCATAACCAAACACAAGCCCATACATGGATAATCACAGCATAAGATAGTAAATATTTACAATGAATTAGTCACACAAATGCGCTGCAATGATCCTACTCAAATCGCCCTTAAATTGATTTATTAAAAATGGATTTAAGTTATATAAACCACTGCTAATGTTCAAATTACTTTCTTTTGTGATCTGTATCAAAGCAGATTCAATTATATTTCTGTTATAGGTGCTTTTACAATTCGTTATTGAAGAAGCCATCTCCCAATCAATTAGGGAGATTTTTTAATATACATGTAATGTTTAGCTACGAAAATACTGTTGGTAAGCTATTAGTTAGGAACAGCCCTCGTAGTAATAATTGTGTCATTTATAAAATACCTTGTAAAGACTGTAATAAGTTCTATGTTGGGCAAACATCTAAAGATTTGAAATGTAGAATTTCGCAACATAAATACTCTTTTAGATATGGCCAATTGTCTAATGCTTTGTTTGTTCATCTGTCAGAAGATGCTCACCAAATTGATTGGGAGATGGCTTCTTCAATAACGAATTGTAAAAGCACCTATAACAGAAATATAATTGAATCTGCTTTGATACAATTCACAAAAGAAAGTAATTTGAACATTAGCAGCGGTTTATATAACTTAGATCCATTTTTAATAGATCAATTAAAGGGCGATTTGAGTGGGGGATGGTGGGGAGGACTCTGGGATGGGGGAGGGAGGAAATGGTGAGGAGGACGAGGGGACCAGGGAATAGGGAATAGTTGAGAGGACGAAGGGACAGGAGAATGAGGAATGGTTGGGAGGACGAGGGGACAGGGGAGGGGGAATGGTGGGGAGGACTGGGAGACAAGGGGGAAGGTTGCTGTGGCTGGGTACAGCTAGTATATAAATATAAATGGAAATGTTCCTTTGTACATAATCGCTAATCTCCGAAAGTTCTTCACCGATTTCTTTGAAATTTTGACACAACGTTGGATTCAAAAAGGCGCGTCTTTTTATAAACTTACTATATAGATGCTACCCCCGTGGCAGGTAAACACATGCGTTTTTGAAAAACAGCACCATCTGTTGCATATAATAGCAACATGCTTGCAAAGTAATTAAAATCACAAACACAAAGTAATTAAATCAAAATGAAAATAAATCTAATTCTATTAAAAGTCAATTTATCAATGCAATCAGAAATATTGAAATGGAATTGTAACATATTTTGAATAGCATGTGTTCTTACATGCATGTATCTCTTACATGCAACAGATGATGCTGTCTTTCAAAAAAGCATAGTTTTTCCTGTCACAGGTGTAGCATCTATACTTATACACTCCTTCTGAAGATGTATTAATATACGAAAGTACTTAAGGAAATTCCTCTTTCAATTTTCCTCCGTGGTCTGACACTGTCATATATATACATGAAAACTTGGCTTATTAGGCAAATCTGGCCTTGCATAGTAGGCCGAGAAGTGCGTTCTGGCTACTAGGTACGACATATATATATATATATATATATATAACATTCATCAATGTTTCCCATTGTTGTGTTTTTCAAGAGATCCATAACCTTTAAGCACCTTTTTGCATTATTATTTTTGTATCAACACATGTATATCTTGTAACTATCATGTATAACTTGTAACATGTATACATGTATAACTTGTAACATATATATACATGAAAACTTGGCTTATTAGGCAAATCTGGCCTTGCATAGTAGGCCGAGAAGTGCGTTCTGGCTACTAGGTACGACATATATATATATATATATATATATATATATATATATATATATATATATATATATATATATATATATATATATATATATATATATATATATATATATAACATTCATCAATGTTTCCCATTGTTGTGTTTTTCAAGAGATCCATAACCTTTAAGCACCTTTTTGCATTATTATTTTTGTATCAACACATGTATATCTTGTAACTATCAAATAAAGCACAACAAATAAAAAAGGAAGGGGGTGGTAGGAGAAAAGCACACAGAAACTGTATTGGAGGGGATCTAAACATTCCCTCTAATGCGTTATGCGTGGTTTCCTCCGAGGCTATGGGTCCCCCTTCTTCCAGCTAGAGGTGGTACTCCCTTCCATATTTAAAAAAAAAAAAAATATATATATATATATATATATATATATATATATATATATATATATATATATATATATATATATATATATATATATATGTATATATATATATATATATATATATATATATATATATATATATATATATATATATATATATATATATATATATATATATGTCGTACCTAGTAGCCAGAACGCACTTCTCAGCCTACTATGCAAGGCCCGATTTGCCTAATAAGCCAAGTTTTCATGAATTAATTGTTTTTGGCCTACCTAACCAACCTAACCTAACCTAACCTAACTTTTTCGGCTACCTAACCGAACCTAACCTATAAAGATAGGTTAGGTTAGGTTAGGTAGGGTTGGTTAGGTTCGGTCATATATCTTCGTTAATTTTAACTCAAATAAAAATAAATTTACATCATACATAATGAAATGGGTAGCTTTATCATTTCATAAGAAAAAAAATTGAGAAAATATATTAATTCAGGAAAACTTGGCTTATTAGGCAAATCGGGCCTTTCATAGTAGGCCGAGAAGTGCATTCTGGCTACTAATATATATATATATATATATATATATATGTCGTACCTAGTAGCCAGAACGCTTGTCTCAGCCTACTATGCAAGGCCCGATATGCCTAATAAGCCAAGTTTTCATGAATTAATTGTTTTTCGACTACCTAACCTAACTTTTTCGGCTACCTAACCTAATCTAACCTATAAAGATAGGTTAGGTTAGGTTAGGTAGGCTTGGTTAGGTTCGGTCATATATCTACATTAATTTTAACTCCAATTAAGAAAAATTGACCTCATACATAAAGAAATGGGTAGCTCTATCATTTTATAAGAAAAAAATTAGAGAAAATATATTAATTCAGGAAAACTTGGCTTATTAGGCAAATCGGGCCTTGCATAGTAGGCCGAGTACAACGTTCTGGCTACTAGGTACAACATATATATGTATATATATGTTGGAAATTTCCAATACTAAATACAACACTGTTGTATTATTATTAATTATTACTAAATCTACTAATCATTGTAGTGATTAAAATTAACCAAACGTAGAGTTCACATGTACTAATAATTACATCTGTACAATAAGGCTAGAATTCTTACGTCACCAGACGCCAGTATTGCGTCAGATTCCATTATAATAAACACAACTATATCCAGTGTGTCTGAGAATTGAATTTGATTCTCTATCAAACAACGGTGTTCTGTGTGATAATTAATTGCAGATAAACTGATCCCCAACTAATGCCAAATAAAGCGTTTATAGTTATAACTGTTATCTGATAATAAATTTAACGTCACGCGTGAATGCCCTGGAGAGACTTTAATTCATCTCCATTGCTTGTTTACCATCGTAAAACGGGCAAATAATAATATTTAACTCCTCTGAATAATAAACCCATCCTTATCCGAGCATTTCAATCACAACTGCGAGAAATGATAATATTCGTAGTAAATAATTTGTGTATCAAACGCGGGACGGGGAGCAGGGCAGGGGAGACGCGAGTACACGAGGCGACGCGCTCAGAGAGAGACGCCATTACCCAAGCCACCAGGGTAGACGCCACCAAGAGCTCCAGATGAAAGTCGCCACTGTGAGGTGTGAAGAACCTTTACAGACAACAACTTAGCTGGTGTCAGTGTCACTTTACTCATCGTGTTGAATTGTCAAGAGATTTAATTTGACATTCAGCCAGGAACCTGTTAAATTTGTTCCGTGTAGCACAACGTGACCGGCCAGATAAGCGCGTCAACATCTAGGCTAGGCTCGACACCACGTGATCGTTACAACGACGCCTGAACCTAGGACGCGAACTTCGGCAAGCCTTAACTTACACAGTGCCCTATTAGCTAAGTACCTTTATTCCTATTTGATGCATCATCTAGGAGGGGGTTATAGCTGGGTAGCTTGTCGTCACGCAGAGCGACTATAAAAAACCACAGGTTATTATTTACCTCCATTATTTAATTTAATTTTCTTGAACATAGATGTCTAGCAGCTTAATCTGTTGCTACTGAATATAATTTGATTTACAGCGTGTGTGAAGAATTCCCCGAGCTGTCATTTCCTGTGTTAATCATCTCCCAGTGTTCCATGATGAGTCCAGGAGATTCCAAGGATGAGTCGTAACCGACTTCTAGGAAATCGTCTTCAAGCTAAGAACCTTTCCGTATTCCTTAAATTCCATTATCTGTAGTATTATTCATGCAGAGCACTGTTTCATTGGATTGACATGTGTTTATTATAATTATTAATTTCTCATGTTATAATCTATGTTCTTATTGGTGATAAATATAATGATTCTATAATTTGGTCATAGGATTAGATTATTGCATAATGAACTGGTGCACGAACCACACTAGTTCCGGGACATATATGAAGTTCCAGTAATAACCCCCCAATGTAGGTGTTTGAGGCTTTGATTCAGTTAAATTATACAGACCATTAATTTATATAAGTGATCATATTCTCTAGTATTTATCCATAGTTACTGGTTCATCTAGGAATTTTCTAATGATCATATTTTATTAGTTTCCCTCTTTACTATAAAAGCGGGTGGTCCTTCGTAATAGAATTTCATTACATTAATATTTAAATAAATAGAGTCAAGCCCCAAATGTCCCACAATATATATGTATTAGTATATTTTGGTAGCATTCTTTCCTGTAGACATATATTATTAAATATGACCGAAAAAGTAAGATTAATAATTCTAACACAAATTTTCTTAATATTTCTTATGGTTCTTTTCACTGTTGATGGTAATTGAAAAATCAATTCTCCAAAATTCATTTTTATTTCTAGTCTGATGCTACACTTGAACACGTTTCATAATAACTTATTACATTTTCAAAGACTTTAGTTTACACACACACAACTATATCCTGCAAACACTAAATAGAGTTTGTTGTTGTTATAGATTCAGGTTGTTAAACAGAGTTTAAACAGCTTTGATTTTATACCTGTATTTGGGTGAGGTGATTTGTTGCAACAGTTTTGGATGAGGTGAAAACAAACTTTCAACACAAGACAGAACACGAAACAATGTGTATAATATTTTGTAAGTTAAAGGGAAGAATGGAAGTAACTGCAAAGGGCCTATTGGCCCATATTTCTTGATGCTTCAGTAATGGTGCGGAGTCTTGAAGTGGTTAGACTATAGTTGTGCATTAATTGGCTGTTGATTGCTGGTGTCGACTTCTTAATGTGTAGTGCTTCGCAGATATCAAGCCGCCTGCCATCGCTGTATCTATCGATGATTTCCGTGTTTTTTGTTAAGACTTCTCTGGTGATGGTCTGGTTGTGGGAAGAGATTATATGTTTCTTAATGGAGCCCTGTTGCTTATGCATCGTTAATCGCCTGGAAAGAGATGTTGTTGTCTAGCCTATATACTGAATTCTTTGAGGCTTACAGTCCCCAAGTGGGCATTTGAAGGCATAGACGACATTGGTCTCTTTTAAAGCGTTCTGCTTTATGTCTGGAGAGTTTCTCATGAGTCGGTTGGCCGTTTTCTTGGTTTTATAGTAAATCGTCAATTGTATCTTCTGATTTTTGTCTGTAGGGATAACGTTTCTATTAACAATATCTTTCAGGACCCTTTCCTCCGTTTTATGAGCTGTGGAAAAGAAGTTCCTGTAAAATAGTCTAATAGGGGGTACAGGTGTTGTGTTAGTTGTCTTTTCAGAGGTTGCATGGCGTTTCACCTTCCTTCTTATGATGTCTTCAACGAAACCATTGGAGAAGCCGTTGTTGACTAGGACCTGCCTTACCCTACAGAGTTCTTCATCGACTTGCTTCCATCCTGAGCTGTGGCTGAGAGCACTATCGACATAAGCGTTAACGACACTCCTCTTGTACCTGTCTGGGCAGTCACTGTTGGCATTGAGGCACATTCCTATGTTTGTTTCCTTAGTGTAGACTGCAGTGTGGAAACCTCCGCTACTTTTCATGACTGTTACATCTAGAAAGGGCAACTTCCCATCTACTTGCTTATACATGTACCCATCCGGGCTCAAGAAGGGTGCCTCTTTAGTACATGCATGGAGTAATTTCCTTAGAATGTTTTCTGGTATGTCAAGAGGAGTACAGGCCGGATCACGATACACTCTGTCCGCTATCATCCCGATTGTTTCATCCACAAGTACGTTGGTAAACAGTGATTCTACGTCCAACGAGGCTCTTATCCCTGTGGCCCGTGTTCCCCGCAGTAAGTCAACAAATTCCTTTGTAGACTTCAGGCAGAAGGCACAAGGGACATAAGAAGTCAGCAAGCCGTTGAGTCACTTCGCCAGTCTGTACGTGAGTGTGGGTATCTGGTTGATGATTGGCCGAAATGGGTTTCCAGGCTTAATTGTCTTGACATTTCCGTATGCGTATCCAGGTTTATATTTCCCAATAATCTTTGGCAGGTGGAGTCCGGATTTCTTGGCGTTCACGGTTTCGTTCAATTTGTTGACCTTTGCTTTCAATTCGGCTGTAGTGTTCTTCGTTACCCTTTGGAATTTAGTTTGGTCAGAGAGAATGAGGTTCATTTTTGCCAGATATTTGACTTTTTTAAGAATGACGTATATTGGTGACTTGTCACCTCTTCTGACGACTATCTCCTTGTTCTCATGAAGGCTCCTAGCTGCCGCTTTGAGCTCGGGGGACAGTATGGTGCTTCTGTAGTTGCCTACAGAAGTCTTAACAAAAAACACAGAAATCATCGATAGATACAGCGATAGCAGGCGGCTTGATATCTGCGAAGCACTACACATTAAGAAGTCGACACCAGCAATCAACAGCCAATTAATGCACAACTATATTCTACCCACTTCAAGACTCAGCACCAATATAGAAGCATCAAGAAATATGGGCCAATAGGCCCTTTGCAGTTACTTCCATTCTTCCCTTTAACTTACAAAATATTATACACATTGTTTCGTGTTCTGTCTTGTGTTGAAAGTTTGTTTTCACCTCATCCAAAACTGTTGTAACATATCACCTCACCCAAATGCAGGTATAAAATCAAAGCTGTTTAAACTCTGTTTAGTGTTTGCAGGATATAGTTGTGTGTGTGTAAACTAAAGTCTTTGAAAATGTAATAAGTTATTACGAAACGCGTTCAAGTGTCGCGTCAGACTAGAAATATAAATAAATTTTGGAGAATTGATTTTTCAATTACCATCAACAGTGAAAAGAACCATAAAAAATATTGAAAAAATTCGTGTTAGAATTATTAATCTTACTTTTTCAGTCATATTAATATATATATATATATATATATATATATATATATATATATATATATATATATATATATATATATATATATATATATATATGTCGTACCTAATAGCCAGAACGCACTTCTCAGCCTACTATGCAAGGCCCGATTTGCCTAATAAGCCAAGTTTTCCTGAATTAATATATTTTTTCTATTTTTTTCTTATGAAATGATAAAGCTACCATTTTCATTATGTATGAGGTCAATTTTTTTTTATTGGAGTTAAAATTAACGTAGATATATGACCGAACCTAACCAACCCTACCTAACCTAACCTAACCTATCTCTATCGGTTAGGTTAGGTTAGGTAGCAGAAAAAGTTAGGTTAGGTTAGGTTAGGTAGGTTAGGTAGTCAAAAAAACATTAATTCATGAAAACTTGGCTTATTAGGCAAATTGGGCCATGCATAGTTGGCTGAGAAGTGCGTTCTGGCTATTAGGTACGACATATATATATATATGCAGAAAATCCACAGAGAAATATGAAAGGAAGTGAACGTTTCGGCCTGTTAAAGACTTTGTCAACACAAGACTGACTAGAGGAGAAGGGAGAAGGGGGAGGATAAAGGCCGACACCTGGAACCTGACCAACCCATCTCTAGGGAAAGAATTAACCAGAAACAGTAATAGCTTAGCTTAGAATAGTCAAAGAGGATTAAGCGGTCAGAGAATGAGGATGAAAGATTAATGAAAAGCCTCATGAACACACAATATATGAATATAAAATTATAATGAAACACTGTAAACCTCTCTATCAGAGTTTTTTCTTAAACTGTTGTGCAATATTATAACTTAAAAATGGATCAAGTTTGTACATTCCAGTACTAACATTAAGAAGATTTGGACACTGACTCATTAGAGCAGACTCAATCAAATCCCGTTCCACTACGGAATTTGATTGAGAATTTAGTGGAACGGCAACATTCCCCCAATTGTTGATGATTTTACCGGAAATCCTGGCCTGACCATTCCCCAACCTACTAGTGCACTAGCATTTATTCAATTGTTCATTACGCGAGCCCTGATTGAATTCTTGACAACTGAAACTAATTTGTAGGCCTCGCAGATATTTCGGATTGCCAATGAAAATGTCTCAGATATTTGGAAACAAGTGAAGGTGAAGGAAATGGCCAGATTCTTGGGACTATGCATATTGATGGGAATCAACAGGCTCCCAACTATGAGGATGTATTGGCAAACAGGAAAACCATGGCATGCTCGTTTCTTCAACTTGTTTATGACGTCGAAACGTTTCCAGCATATAAACCAGTTTTTCCATACATTCAATAACAATGCAGTGCCCTTGAACAATACTGATAAGTTGATAAAAGTGAGACCAGTGATGGATTATTTGAAAGAGAGGTTTGCAGAAGTTTACATCCCAAGAGAGAGTTGTGTTTAGATGAAGGTACAATGGCATGGCGTGGCCGACTATCGTTCAAAGTGTACAATCCAAACAAACCAGACAAGTATGGTGTGAAATTTTATATGCTTGCTGAATCAGTCTCTGGGTACATATATGACTTTGACGTATACTCAAGTATTGGTAAGACGATAATGGAAACAGTAACGGGGTTGATTCAGCCTTTAGTGAACAAGGGTTACCATTTGTAGATGGATAATTACTACAACTCGGTTACCCTAACATTAAAATTGAGAGAACTTGGGGTGTACACATGTGGCACAATTAGACTGCTACGTGACGCCCCAAAGGAATTGCAAGCTCTAGCCAAGGGTAGACTTCCTCTGGATACCACCATATTCCGCCGCAAAGATAACTCCTTCCTTTTACTGTGGAAAGACAAGCGAGTGGTCTCAATCATTACCAACATCCACAATGCAGACACTCAGCAAGTTCAGCGAAGGAAACGAATTCGCAAACGCCACGGAACAAGTGGACTACAACAGGTAACAGTGAACAAACCTACTGCAATTTGCGAGTACAATAAGTTCATGAAAGGTGTGGACCACTTCGATCAAATGGTGAAGTATTACCATTTTACCAGGAAAACTCACAAGTGGACCAAAAAGATAACGTTTTATTTCCTGCAAATGGCATTGCATAATGCCTTTGTTTTGTACAAATACAACACAACTGATCGAAAAAAGCTAACATTGCTACAATTCCACGAGGTGGCAATTTGGGCCCTATTGCGCTGGGACCCGGAAGATTGGCCTCAAACCGCACCAGTATCTCAACACTTGCGGCACGCTCCAGACATAAATGATGACACAGGTCCTGCCTATGCTGACGCCGTGCAAACTCCCGGACCATCTGGTGTGAGGCGGCCTTTGTTCACTTCAACACCTCAAGCTGAAGCAGCAACCGAATCAGAACCCGAGATGTCTGGCACACTGCCTTTTGACGAGACGGTTTTGTCAGATGACTCTGACTCAAATGTTGAACCTCCAGCGAGAAGACAAGGGCGTATTGTTGATTCTGAAAATCGCATGAACTACAAACTGAAACATGAACTTTACAGAATGCCCAAACGTCTCAAGTGTCATGCATGCGCACGGTCAGGTAAAAGGTAGGACACCAACATAGGATGCAGGACCTGTAACGTTGCACTCTGTTATTCCCTGCTACACCAATTACCACCGGAAAAGGGTGTATTGGGTGGTAAAGAAGTAACCACCCGCAACATCTTCACTCCACCTACAAAACATCTGTTGAGCAACTTCAGGAATGTTGACCTGAAGAAGGCGGAGTGGAGAAAAAATCCTCAACTTACTGTTTCACAATCAGCTTTTCCTTGGTAAGTACACCTATTTGGTCCAAGTTTGTGTAGTATAATTTAGTGCAAGTATGTTGATACTAGAATGAACACTGTATCACATAAACTGCCGTAAGTAGACTCGAAACTTCATAGATTTTTTTTGGGTGTACCGTGTGTCTGCATGAGTGTCCAAAACGGGTTGCAGGTGGTTGACTTAAGCCGTTTATACTGGTAATGCTTCCCCCATATCATGTATTATATGCATATGTCTGTTTAGGGAATTTTATTCCGATCAATGTACAACAAAAAATAACTGTGTGCAACAAGTGTAGACTTGACAAACATAACAACAGTAAAAACATTTCGTGTGTGTTTGACGCTCACTGATATGTTCCAGCGTTGTTTTATATTTGGCGCTAATCTAACTTACGCTTTGTTGATCTTTTTTACCTACGTGTTCATAGAACATTCTATTGCGAACACATTGGCATAAAAATGAATGACGTAAATAGAAAAATAATGTCAGGACAGTGAAATAAGTATAAACTTTCAAAGCACCGTAGCCCACTTGCGTAGTCGCCTCACCAATACCAGGTAACAGTTTGGCCATTTCCCACACTCTTGCGGGTGGGCCGCGACCATGATTCTACGTTTATATTCAAATCGTTGTGTTGGGAATTTCATTGCGAGTTCATTGATACCAAAATTAACGCTGTAGGACAAGTGTGGAGTTGACAACAATCCCAAGAGTAGAAACATTTTGTTGCTGTTTGGCACTCACGGCGAGTCATCTACGTAGTTATTTATTTAGTGCTGGTATCCCTATACCTTTCGTGACCTTTTTTACTGATGTTCCTCTAGAGAATTTTATTGCGAACACATTGGTACCAAAATGAAATACACAGCTTAAGAACTAATGTCAGGAGAGTAAAAAGAGTATACACATTTTTGTTTTGCCACTTAAAGGGACAAAAACGGCGCGCGCACATATCACTCTTTTTTTTTTTTTTTTTAAGTTAGTAGGGAGCATGAAAGTGATAATTATTAAAAAAACCTGTCTTCGATGAAAATATTCCCAATGACTTATATCAACCTAGGCATTCATCTCTTTATTTTCTCTTGGGAGTCTCTATATGCTGTTTTTTTGCAGTAGTAGTAGGCATCCATCAGTCTCAGGAGACTATGGTGTTGCGCTCTGGTTATCGCTCTGGAGTGGCATCTCCAGGGCTCAAAGTCAGAGTGGGTTGATACAGAGGAGAAGCTGTTACCCATGCAGCAGGTCCCCCCTCTCCACGACGTCGAAAGTCTCCAATGGAAAGGCAAATGCCAATACGATTGGTTCCAGCGCCGTCACAGGAACTGTGAGCTCCGGAGTTGACCTCGGAGTTTGTGAAAAAGGCACAGGGACTCCAAACCTGGAGACCGCCGAGGTCGAGGCCAGAGAAGAACCATCCCCATCAAGTGCAAGAACGCCCCTAGCCTCCTGAACCAGAGCCTGGGCGGCACGACCCCCGGGAGGAGGTTGTCCTGGTCCCGCACCTACGGGTTCAAGACAGTGATCGTCACAGCCCTCTTTCACCCGAGGCCAGCTTCCTTCAAGCCCAAGAAAAAAGTAGAGTGATATTTATTAAATACAACAATTATTTTTATAATAATTATTTTAATAATGATATAATTAATTAATAATTATCACTCTTCTTTCTGCTTGGTCTTGAGGGAAGCCGGCCTCGGGTGAAAGAGGGCTGTGACGATTTCTGTCTGGAACCCGACTCTAATCTGTAAGTTTTTATTATATTACAGAATAACTGTGTACTCTCTCTGTTCATTCTATTGTCCTTGAAGTTTGACACCATCTCATTATAACACATATACGGTTCAGATTCATTTCCTATACGATTTAAGCATATGACTGCACCTGACCATGGCCACCGCTAACTCCAAGTGCCTCACCAAAAATCCTAGGAGTAATATATCTTAAATGTTAAAATGTTCTTCGGAGCTTAATCACAAGCCATCGATTATCAGAATCCAGCGTTAGACACACTCAATATTTTTGGAGAAGAATCTATTTGTGTCACGCGCATTGATGGACACCTGAGGCAGGTGGGCATGGAATCGTGGTTGCCAATATAGTGAATAAACAGTCTCTCTCTCTTATCCTAAGTAATAACAATGCGCCTAAAATGGTATAACGTCACTTAGTACTGCTGTCACTGTTAAACAAGTCATATCCTTTGTCTATTGATGCTGTCGTGGATTATCTTAGCCTGCCTCATCAGCTAGTAAGTTGCTCGATTACTAAATAGGAATGGACTCTATCTCTCTATAGTTTCGGTTATATCTCTGTTGACCACTGACCTTGCTCTGGATCCATTGTTGGTGTTCATCAAAGTGAATCTAGTTTGGAAACAAATTCCAATGCATAATTATTGTTGTAAAAGTAATGGCATCAATGTTAATACACAACACAGGTCATAATTTCTGATATTCAGCACAGAGAATATAACAAGTGTAAAAAACA